>NC_088857.1:12182259-12482259 GCF_963853765.1 Magallana gigas
GTTGATATCAAGAACACTAAATGAATATTTTCTTGATTTTGACACGTGGCAGGTTCTTCTTTCAGCATATGGTAACCAAACTTGAAACATCCATTGCAGAATTTTGGTCGCTCCGAAGCATCGAACACAAGGGTACCATTCTGTTCATGTCTTGAAAATTTCCATATCTCCTCTTCCTTTACATCTTGCCTGTGTTTGTCTATTTTTCTATCAATTTGCATTATCAATTGATAAAACAAAAATATTGTGAAGACAAAAAATACTTGCAAAAGTATCTTTTTGCGTTTCTTTTTACTCATTCTGAAAAGAAAAAATTATCTGTTATCTAACTTGATATTTATTGTTAGGCTTGATCATGAAGTCGGATATGCATAGAGTGTATATATCACAAAGGTGGGTTTCACAATTTCTTGATTCAGCGATTTAGATTATGCCAAATGTGTCAGATTTAAATTTAGCTCGATGTTGCTTAGTCTACTGACAAACTGGTGGACAGTCAACTAAATAGACATAAGCAACATGAGGTAGTGGCCAAAAGTGTCTGACTTGAATAAATTCCTAACTTTATCTAATCTAAAAGATAATAAATAAAAGTAAATAATAGTACTCATGATAATAGCTAAAAAGCTAAGTTATCTCAGAACAATTATATTGACTAATTGGGGATACTTAATTAGCAGAGCAGAGTGACCCTCACTAAATACTTGTCATGTGGCATAAGTAAACTCTAAAACTTAATTGTTAAATAAAATGACACACCATGACATATATATCATGCGCGGATCCAGAAAATTTTTCCAGGGGGGGTCCGAAGGATAATTGTGTTTGCCAGGGGGGGTCCGAGGCATATTTTCGCGATAATTTTACTATGTAAATTTAATAAATTTTCATTTTCCAGGGGGGGTCGGGACCCCCCCGACCCCCCCTCTAGATCCGTGCATGTATATGCCTCAGGTCCCTGTTAGCAAAAGATAAAAATAATTAATAAAATGATTGTCAAAAGTAAGTAAAATCAACTAAACTATTGTTAATGTACATTAGTATGTTGGATAAAAGAAACAGCCAAATCGTCTTCTATTGGAATTTGCATCTGACATCATTATAATTATTTTGTGCAGTCCTTTACTTTTCTTAGGTTGCTGAAAATTTTGACCAATTGATAAAAGGGGCATGTAGATCTCAGTCCTGTCAGTTTCTTCAGAGCTATGAATATACAATAAATATCTCTAAGAAATAGAGGGAATCATACTTGGTGGATGTAAATATAAACAAATAATATGTTAAAACTTCAAGCAACTGCAATATATTGAGCATTGAAATCATTATATTTTGAAAGATTTAGTCTGATAACTGCAGCAGTGTGTGCATACAAATTGCGTAACATGTGTCAGTGCATTATGAAAACTTGTATGCACACACCGCTGCAATTATGAGACTACATCTTCAACCTGAGCAACAATAGGCATGATAAAATCAGATTAATGGAGTCATAATTAAAAATTTGTGGATAGTGTGGTATATTACATAAATAAAAGTCCATGACGATGCTTCCAAAGAAGTATCAGCTTTACTGGTTGATTAGTTTCTGAGAAGATTTTAACAGACTGTTCACTATATACTCCTATGTAAAAATTCGACCCCTATTGTGGCCCCTTCCTACCCCCGGGAGTCATGATTTTCACAAATTTGATTCTAAACTACCTGAGGATGCTTCCACATAAGTTTCAGCTTTCCTGATATATAAGTTTCAGCTTTCCTGGCCAAATGGTTCATGAGAAAAAGATTTTTAAAGATCGATTTACTCTATATATTCCTTTGTAAAATTTGACCCCCCCATTGTGGGCCTGCCCTACCCCTGGGAGTCATGATTTTCACAACTTTGAATCTACACTACTTGAAGAATTGCTTCCACACAAGTTTCAGCTTTCCTGGCCAAATGATTCTTGAGAAGAAGGTTTTTAAATATTTCTAAAAAAAAATTTAATGATTCCTTATTATCTCCCCTTGTAAAGGGTGTGATCCTTAATTTTCACAACTTTGAATCCCCTTTGCCTAAGGGTGCATTGTGCCAAGTTTGGTTGAAATTGGACCAGCAGTTCTGGAGAAGATGTTGAAAATATGAAAAGTTTACGGACAGATGGACGGAAAGACAAAATGTGATCAGAATAGCTCACTTGCCTTGTCTATATACATGATTTATACCTTTAAAAAAAAACTTTATGCTAAGGGTATTAGTTCATATATATGGAAGAGCCACAGTAACAGCCAATCACAAGCGTGAACGTTGATTTTTGCTTGTGACACATTTGTGATGTCATAATAAAACTTGTCATTAAAACCTTTCATTACCCTGTGTATGTGTTACAGTGTTATAACTACAGTAGCTTTCAACACACTTTACATGCAAAACATATGTGGAATGCAAATATTAGTTGCTGAGAAAAATGTGACAGAAAACTGTTATTGACAGAGAGGCACACAAAGACAAAACAGTAAACTGTGGTTTCATTAATATTCGTTGAATACCAACTTTTGTGGATTTTGATGTAATGTTTATCCACAAAATTTAATGTTTGTTGAGGTGCAATTTCTATTAGCATTTTGAATTGATAGGATCCTTGGCCACAAATTTACGCATCCTTGAATCTGAGTTTTCACTTTATCCACAAAAATTTATGCCTATAAACGAATATTAATGAAACCACAGTTAACCTCCCTCTCCCTCGGAGTTGGGGTATAATTAATACTTTTGGATAAATATCTTAATATACATCTCAATGTATAATGTAGCTAATGGTTCAAACATGCTTTGTGATATGGAAGGGTACAACACTCAAGTAAATTCGTTGAAATAGTGATTTAGAGAAATGATACAATGGTGCTACAATTACCTTTTTATAGTATACACTCCCTCGACAGCAACAATCAATTCATGGGGAACATTACCAGCTTTGCAAACTGCTGATGTGCAGCTTGTGTGGATTTAGATGTGTTGGTCTATGGAAAATCAATTCAACATGTACAGAATACATGTATATCAACTGTATTGCTGTTTGAAACACAGCAACCTGCATTAATCAATCACATTTGAAATACTGCTTCTATAGAGTTATTAAATAGTAAATATATCAGGGTTGTTTTGAAATTGAGATACCGCGGTGCTAGCAGATTTTATTTTATAACATTCGTAAAATATTTATGTCATGACATCATTTATTTAGTTCATCCCTGGTAAGCTGACATTTAACTTGCATTTGTCAGTTTATTCGGAGCATCCACAGGTTTATGGCAACTCAATTTTAATGTACATGTTTAACTAAACAAGAATAGAATTCCTGGGTCCTCCGCCGGTCAAGCAGTATACTAGTATCGACAAACGCTGATTTAGGAACTTGACCAAAGTATTAGTGGTATAAACATTTGGTATAAATTTCATGTAAATCCGTCAAAATTTGTAGGCATGAGAGCGCTTACAAGGTCAATTTTTGGATAAAACGGAGTCTTTATTGTGGTCAAAGTCCCATAACTCCAACAAAAAGTATCGACCAATGCTGATTTTCGAACTTGACCAAGGTATTAGTGGTATAAACATTTGGTATAAATTTCATGTAAATCCGTCAAAATTTGTAGGCATGAGAGCGCTTACAAGGTCAATTTTTGGATAAAACGGAGTCATTATTGTGGTCAAAGTCCCATTACTCCAACAAAAAGTATCGACCAATGCTGATTTTCGAACTTGACCAAAGTATTAGTGGTATAAACATTTGATATAAATTTATTGAAAATCCGTCAAAATTTGTAGGCATGAGAGTGCTTACAATGTCAATTTTTGGATAAAACGGAGTCATTATTGTGGTCAAAGTCCCATAACTGCAACAAAAAGTGTCGACCAATGCTGATTTTCGAACTTGACCAAAGTATTAGTGGTATAAACATTTGGTATAAATTTAATGAAAATCCTTCAAAATTTGTAGGCATGAGAGTGCTTACAAACAAGAGGCCCATGGGCCACATCGCTCACCTGAGGAACAATGGGTATGATAAAATCAGCTTAATGAAGTCAGAATACAAACAATCTGGACAATGTACAATAATACATGCAGATCCTGTAAAATTAAAATCCATTTTTCCCCCAGGATATTCTTATGTTTATAATCATTAGTCCCTTTTCTAACAGGATGATTTTATAGTCATATCACATGTTGAGTATTGCAATCCTCAAAAAGATCCTTTACAATTGTTTATATATGGGATATTAAGCTACATCAAACTCTGAACCTTCTTGTGAGGCCGAGGAATTGTCCTGGAGCCAAAGTCTAAACAATTATAAAGAATCATCTGGCTGATTAGTTTCTGAGAAGAAGATTTTAAAAGATTTACTCTATATATGTAAAACTTTAACACCCCCCCCCCACCCCCCCACCCCCAATGTGGCCTCACCCTACCCCCAGGGATCATGTTTTCACAACTTTGAATCTACACAACCTGAGGATACTTCAACACAATTTTTAGCTTTCCTGGTTGATTAGTTTCTGAGAAGAAGAATTTTAAAGATTTACTCTATATATTCCTATGTAAAACTTCGACCACCCCATTGTGGCCCCATCCTACCCCCAGGGGTCATGATTTTCACAACTTTGAATCTGCACTACCTGAGGATACTTCCACACAAGTTTCAGCTTTCCTGGCTGATTAGTTTCTGAGAAGAAGATTTTAAAAGATTTACTCTATATATTCCTTTGTAAAACTTTAACACCCCGACCCCCCAATGTGGCCTCACCCTACCCCCAGGGATCATGTTTTCACAACTTTGAATCTACACAACCTGAGGATACTTCAACACAAGTTTCAGCTTTCCTGGCTGATTAGTTTCTGAGAAGAAGATTTTTAAAGATTTACTCTATATATTCCTATGTAAAACTTCGACCACCCCATTGTGGCCCCATCCTACCCCCAGGGGTCATGATTTTCACAACTTTGAATCTGCACTACCTGAGGATACTTCCACACAAGTTTCAGCTTTCCTGGCCGATTAGTTTCTGAGAAGAAGATTTTAAAAGATTTACTCTATATATTCCTTTGTAAAACTTTAACACCCCTCCCCCCAAATGTGGCCTCACCCTACCCCCAGGGATCATGTTTTCACAACTTTGAATCTACACTACCTGAGGATACTTCCACACAAGTTTCAGCTTTCCTGGCCGATTAGTTTCTGAGAAGAAGATTTTTAAAGATTTACTCTATATATTCCTATGAAAAACTTCGACCCTCCATTGTGCCCCACCCTACCCCCAGGGATCATGATTTTCACAACTTTGAATCTGCACTACCTGAGGATGCTTCCACATAAGTTTCAGCTTTCCTGGCTGATTAGTTTCTGAGAAGAAGATTTTAAAGTTTCACTCTATATATAAATTCCTATGTAAAATTTTGACCCCCCCCCCCCATTGTGGCCCCACCCTACCCCCAGGGGTCATAATTTTCACAACTTTGAATCTACACTACCTGAGGATGCTTCCACACAAGTTTCAGCTTTCCTGGCTGATTAGTTTCTGAGAAGAAGATTTTTAAAGATTTACTCTATATATTCCTATGTAAAACTTCGACCACCCCATTTTGGCCTCACCCTACCCCCGGGGGTCATGATTTTCACAACTTGGAATCTGCACTACCTGAGGATACTTCCACACAAGTTTCAGCTTTCCTGGCTGATTAGTTTCTGAGAAGAAGATTTTTAAAGATTTACTCTATATATTCCTATGAAAAACTTCGACCCTCCATTGTGCCCCACCCTACCCCCAGGGATCATGATTTTCACAACTTTGAATCTGCACTACCTGAGGATGCTTCCACATAAGTTTCAGCTTTCCTGGCTGATTAGTTTCTGAGAAGAAGATTTTTAAAGATTTACTCTATATATTCCTGGGAAAAACTTCGACCCTCCATTGTGCCCCACCCTACCCCCAGGGATCATGATTTTCACAACTTTGAATCTGCACTACCTGAGGATGCTTCCACATAAGTTTCAGCTTTCCTGGCTGATTAGTTTCTGAGAAGAAGATTTTAAAGTTTCACTCTGTATATAATTTCCTATGTAAAATTTTGACCCCCCCATTGTGGCCCCACCCTACCCCCAGGGGTCATAATTTTCACAACTTTGAATCTACACTACCTGAGGATGCTTCCACACAAGTTTCAGCTTTCCTGGCTGATTAGTTTCTGAGAAGATTTTTAAAGATTTACTCTATATATTCCTTTGTAAAACTTCAACCACCCCATTGTGGCCCCACCCTACCCCCGGGGGTCATGATTTTCACAACTTTGAATCTGCACTACCTGAGGATACTTCCACACAAGTTTCAGCTTTCCTGGCTGATTAGTTTCTGAGAAGAAGATTTTTAAAGATTTACTCTATATATTCCTATGTAAAACTTCGACCACCCCATTGTGGCCTCATCCTACCCCCGGGGGTCATGATTTTCACAACTTTGAATCTACACTACCTGAGAATGCTTCCACACAAGTTTCAGCTTTCCTGGCTGATTAGTTTCTGAGAAGAAGATTTTTAAAGATTTACTCTATATATTCCTATGTAAAACGTTGACCCCCATTGTGGCCCCACCCTACCCCCGGGGGTCATAATTTTCACAACTTTGAATCTACACTACCTGAGAATGCTTCCACGCAAGTTTCAGCTTTCCTGGCTGATTAGTTTCTGAGAAGAAGATTTTTAAAGATTTACTCTATGTATTCCTATGTAAAACTTCGACCACCCCATTGTGCCCCTGCCCTACCCCTGGGGGTCATGATTTTCACAACTTTGAATCTACACTACCTGAGGATGCTTCCACACAAGTTTTAGCTTTCCTGGCTGATTAGTTTCTGAGAAGAAGATTTTTAAAGATTTACTCTATATATTCCTATGTAAAATTTTGACCCCCCCATTGTGGCCCCACCCTACCCGCGGGGGTCATGAATTTCACAACTTTGAATCTACACTACCTGAGGATGCTTCCACACAAGTTTCAGCTTTCCTGGCTTTCTGGTTCTTGAGAAGAAGATTTTTGAAAATTTCTCGAAATTTTTCATTAATTTCTAATTATTTCCCCTTGAAAACGAGTGTGGCCCTTAATTTTCATAACTTTGAATCCCCTTTGCCTAAGGATGATTTGTGCCAAGTTTGGTTGAAATTGGCCCAGTAGTTCTTGAGAAGATGTTGAAAATGTGAAAAGTTTACGGACAGACGGACAGACAGACAGACGGACGAAAGCTCAGGTGAGCTAAAAAGTGTGACGGACGGAAACACGGACGCATGGGCACACTGACCCACGGACGGACGCCCGGCATTTCTATGTCCCCGCTCCGCGTTGCGGCAAGGGACAAAAATACAATTAAATTGACAAAACCATACATACCATGAATTTCTTATTATTTCTAGATTTTTGCACACTGTTATTTTCAAAATTCAGCAGTTACCATATACATTAGGTCCCTTTCTTAATTTTTGTGACCACAGTGTATGTAACTGCTAGCCAAATACCAGTAAGTGTGAAGTCTTTTGCAGTCATTCTGTACTGACATGTATTGACATGTATTGACATGTATTGACATGTAGGTCATGATTACGGTCATTAAATGGTTTAATTTTGCTTTCATTCTGCTTGTTTCAACAATTTGTTGAAAAACTCATTATTTCATTAAAGCTCTAAATTAATTCCTTTTCACTGTACTGTTTTTGATTAAGCAATTACTTGATTGGTCTGAAAAGGTGTTTTTCTGAGTATTAAAAAGTAACTTAAGTGGAGATGATAGAATATTTAATGAATATATCAAAAGTAAACATGACTGTATGTTGAACTTTATATATGCTGAATTATTTAACAAAATATTTGATTGTGGCATGATACCTATACACAGTGGATTTGTGGTAATATTATTCCAGTGTATAAAAATAAGGGGGATAACACCTGGGGTCCAAAGAACTATAGACCTATTACACTATTGAGCTGTTTGGGAAAATTATTTACTGCTATAATTAATGAAACACTTAATAATTATGCAGATAGAGTTCAACTTATTTTAGAAAATCAGGCTGGTTTTCGTAAAGGTTAAAGCACTGTTGACCATATTTTTTCATTATATTCTCTTATAGAAATTTTTAAAATACACAAAATGAAATTGTATTGGGCTTTCATAGATTTTGAAAAAGCATTTGATTCTGTCTGGCATATTGGCCTATGGAACAAAGTTTATTCTGCCTGGTGCAGGCAGATAGCTAACCATGCACAACGCAAATAAAAGTCACACGGGTTTCATATTTTATTTTGTGTGGAAACATAGCCGTCGTGTAATATATTGGTAAAAAACTACCGGTACAACAAATAGAAAAACAATTTACTAATAGGAAAATGTAGAACCTTACTTTATACCTTTAAACTGTAAATTACTTTAAAGACCATAATGGCGTGCCATACTTTTAAGAATGTTTTATCTGTATAGTAAATTTCCATCTGTAACTATACTTCAAAAATACAATTAAATACTGACAAATTTAAGCAATAACTTCAATAAAAAAGACTCACTTAGTGGCTTGAGGCACGCATCTAACAAGATTTAAGATGATTGACAAAGTGAGACCGGACTGGTCAGTAAGGCTGACAGGAAGTGAGTGATTGACCAGATATAGTTAACTTGTACCAAAAAAGATTACCGGGTATATTAAACTCAGAGTGGTTAGCTTGTACAAAAAATATTTCTGAAGAATTTCAAAATTCAACTACAGACAACACAAAGTTTTACTGAATAATATTGATGGAAAATGTTTTAAAATTATCACAAATATGTATAAAGGTATAAAGTCAAAAATACTGGCCAATGGAAGATGTTCTGACTTTTTTGAATGTACTGTTGGAGTAAGACAAGGAAAATTTGTCACCTTTTTTTATTTTCACTGTTAGTATTTAAACGACCTAGAAGAATATCTTTATGTAAATAATTTTAGAGGTTTAACATGTCGCTCCAAGAAGATTAGAAAAGATCTTAATCGTTATTTAAGTCTTTTTGTTCTACTGTATACTGATGATGCCATCTTATTGTCTGAAAACCCTGAAGAATTCCAATACCCTTTGAATACTTTTTCTGAATACTGTAAAAACTGGCATCTTAAGGTCAATAGTAAAAACCAAAGTTGTCATATTCGGTAGAGGTAAAAGCAGTAACCGATTTACTTTTGAAGGCTCTCATTTGGAAATAGCTAACAATTTTAAGTATTTTAATAGGTGTTACATTTTGTAAAAACAATTCATTCAATTTAAATTTTAATGATCTATATGAAAAGGCTATTAAAGAAATGTATAGTTGTATTGGAAAATATAGAAAGCATAATTTAGCAATTGACTGTAAATTAGAAATGTTTGACAAAATTGTCCAGCCAATATTTTTATATGGCTGTGAAGTATGGGGTTTCCAAAAAACAAAGCTTATTGAGAAACTTCATCTTAAGTTCTGTACATATATATGTATATATTAAAACTGAGTTCCTCAGCACCAAACTACATGTATATGGTGTATGGTGAACTTGGAAGGTATCCACTTATTATTAATATTAAAGTTAGAATGATTTCATTTTGGGGTAAATTAATTAATTTCCAGAATTCTAAATTATCTTCAAAACTTTTTCATGTATTTTCTTTACACTGTATATAAACACAGTTTATTGAGAATTAAGTTCATTGTCATTGTCATTGAGATCCTCACCAATTTAATAATTGCCCACTGCATTGCTTTGAAGGCAAAATTGGTTATGGCTTTAAATAATTACACTTTCTCAGTATTTCTACTCGAAAACAAAAATAACTTGCATATACATAATGTCTTAATATTATAAAAGTATTAACATGCAGGTAAAAATAGCATTTATATTTTGATTTCTTTTATCATTATATATAACTGTATAAGTCTATTAGTACTTAGTCATAGTAATATCATTTTGTTTATTTATCTTTTTAAACTAAATATTATGTTTCTCATGGGCAATCATTTTTTTTGTTTCTTCAAAATGTAAGCACATTTTCACAAGAATCCGTCAATTAGAAAGCTAGGAGAATACAATAGGTGTCACGACAATTTTCTGAACAGCCCTAGCTGTTTTTACTTGGACAATTAAAGCAATATGAGCTGCAATTTTCATGCTGCATTTTTTTTTTTTAAGGAAAATGTTATTTTTATACTAAATGACAAAAATATCATGGTTTTTTAATTTTTGTTAGCCTTATTTTGGTGGCCCCGAAAGGCAGTTAAGAAACCTTAATTGAAGCAAAATTGAATTACTATCGTCCAGTACAAAAATTGAACTGCTATATATATATTTCTTAGAAGATAAATCTTTCTTCTGACAAAAATTAATGCTGTTTTTAAATCTTATTTATCATTTAAAAGTCTAAGTTACATTCAGACTTAAAGCATAATAGCAGGTTTTTGCAACAAAATTAAATTCTAAAAAATATAGCTCATATTGCTTAATTCAATTAAGGCAGTGATTTGAGTTGAACTCAGATCTAATGCCAAACAATATATTCGACACTTGTCAAAATTTTGTCTCGCCATGCAATTTAAGCAGGTGTATTAGATCTTTAATTAAGTTTGCCCAAAAGGCTTTTAGGATGATGAATAAAATTATTTGTGATTTCTTTACTCATGTTTGTAACTGCATTATATAACTGTCATCTCAAATAATGAATAATAAAATGGACAATTTTTTAATAACAAAAGACAACCTCCCCAATTGGAATAAATAATAATTTCAAGCTGACGTTATGCATAATATATCTATTGGATTTTCATTTTGTTTTGTTTTTTATCAGTTATTTAATTTTCATTTCAAAAAGCCTCAGCTCATCACCAGGGCTGAATTTTACAAAAGACTTATGACCAAATTTATAAATGCTCATTTTTAATAAGCTACTGATTGTTTTAACTTTGGCCCAAATAGAATTATTGTTTGGAAATGCCTCCCTCCTCATTGAAATACCTCCTGCTCATAAAATTGTGTTACTTGTAGCAAAAAATAAAGAACTTTTTTTTATTGTTTTTTTTATATGGTGTTTACATATCATCTCATTCATTAAAATGGTACCCTTTCCCCCCTCTAGATCCAAGTATGCTTTACTTAATGGTTGACCTAATACAGAAATACTTAATCTTTTGAGAGTGTCTGAATTTAAATCAGTTAGTTTACCATGCATGATGGATAGGCAATCACTGGAACTCTGAATATTACTTTAACAGGTCCAGTACAATCTCCAGATTTAGCTATATAGCTTGAATAAGCTAAATAGCTTTATTAAGCTATTCAGAGTAGCTTCATTTAGCTATTTTGTCACATATTTTTCTTAAATTTGTAATTTTATCAGTATGTATAAAAAATCGCACTTTAGTCCAGTGATAGTTTTTAACTTTGAACTGTTCTGTGAACAATGCATGTAAAGATTACTCATCAATTTACGTCTCCTTAAGAGACTTTGCACTAAAAGTTTTGGGGCAACTGATTCATGACCACACAGTTACTTCTTGAATGAAATATAAAGGAGGTCAGTTATGGTAAACAAGATAATTGATTGGTAATAATTTATCACAATGAGAAGAAATCATTCTTATCCACGCCTCATTGCACACAAAGTGGTAAACAGTTACCCAAACAATGGAAATATATTTTTTGCTTATAATTGTTTAAAAGCTGCAGTGTTTAAACTATCTTTAATTGTGGTCAAGTTTATAATGGTCAGTTGTGCAAATATGAGTAGCAAGTTGATTGCGATTTTTTGTCCATTTCTTACAATAAATATTTTCTTAAAAAACTGCACATAAATAGCTTTATCAAGCTATTTTGAATAGCTTTATAAAGCTATGTAGCTTTTTCAAGCTATATAGCTAAATCAAGAGATTGTGCTGGACCTGTTTAAGGTTAAACATTTGGTCAAATATCCATACAAGTAGTAGTTTAAGAACAATTTGAAAGAAAAGGAATTGCTTAAGAAGGGTCATATTTCTAACATACTGAAAAAATTTTACAGACCTCATTTTAAATCTAACTGACATGTCAAGCATCAAAAATTAATTAAAGTTTATAAAACATTTAATTGCATTTACATCAAAATGTTATTCTTATAATAATTAGATAAAACTGCATGCCTACTCTTTTTTGTGCAAAAATATTGGGGCTTGTACTCAACTTATCCCATCCACTTGAACACCGGTGAACGAACAAGAGTTAATATACCTATACTCAGTTTTAGTGCACATTGTCAATTGTGTATTACACTATTTGTACAGAACAAGTCCCAGTATTTCATATTTACTTTAGTTAAGAGTTTCTATCTTATATAAATTCTGTGTAAAATTTACAATACATGTAGCTCAGCCCGTGTCATGAAAAATACACGTACCTCAAATACAAAAAAGATAAGTTTAACTGTGTCTGGGGTAGGGCATAGTCTGGGGTAGGGCATACAGTAATCAATATTTATTAACCTGTATTTACCTGGAGTGCAAAGCCTGATCAAGAGTCATAGGGAGCTTATTATTTTACTTACTAGAATACATGTATACAAGTCATGCATGTAGCATTGTATAATTTCAAAAAAGAGGGTACAGACAAAAAGTTGAGGGACAAAAAGCTTGCATGAATAGTTATTTTTCTATAAATGGAATGTGAAGTGTTATCATTCATGTTAGTAATTGTCAAATTTATAAGCAAGACATTACGGCTGAGGCAAGAACACTCAAAAATATTGTGCCAGTTATTGCCTGATTGCCAAGTCATTTATAGCCCCATATATCATTGACAAGCTTTTCACACTGTTTATTACAGCAACACAAGAAACTGACGAAGGAGTTGTGATTTCTTGCATAAAATACAATGTATACATGTATATACAGTGTGAACCATTAGGAGATGGAGAAAACTAGAAATTTCACAATTTCTGATAATCTAGCTGTTATGCTTGAAAGCAGAGGTCAGTCTGGAGTACTGAGCAGGTTGGGACCAATCTCCCAATATTAAATGGGATATAGTAGCACGTTTGGGATATAATGGGTAAAATGGAATATGAATTTAAAGTGCAAAAATTATTTTTTTTTATTTTAAAATTTGATATAAATCTGCATTAATGTGAATCAAATGCAACAACTTTTGGCTAAGAAGTTTTTCTATATGTCTATAGTTTGTAAGATTGATCCCCATGAAGTTTTGGATATACTGAGGGATCAATCTCTGTAATAGTACAGCTACAGAAAATTTCAAGTTGTTTACCAAAAGTTGTTGTTTTTCATCTATTCTAATGTGGATTTATTTAAAAAAAAAAATTTAATCAAAAATTTTTATTTTTTGCACTTTAAATTTATATCCCATTTGGGCTATTATATCCCAAACGGGCTATTATACCCCATTTGGAAGATTGGTCCCAACCTGTTAAGTAAAAATAATTAACTGCATATCAAAACATGTACTGATCAGAATAATGGTGTATACATTGTAGATGATCCTTTTATCTGGTGGGGTTTAATGTTACACAAAGTAAACAAACCCCAAGGCTAACAGACAATTGAAATGCATGAGTTTAAAGATTAATCAAATGCCAGTGAGAAATAAACCAATTGTACTACAGCCATTTAAAAACGTCTCTGCTTTCAGAACTGTCTATATATAATTTGAAAGTCTGACCCAAGATTCTGTTGAATGTGAAAAATGTAATACACAAACATATTTACAAAGATTTTCAATATGAAGTATTTTCTGTTACTAGAGTTGATATACTTCTGATAATGAGAGAAGAAAAAACAAACCTTAACCTTTAAAATTTAGTTGATTAAACTGGTAGCAGCTGTTACTTATTTTAATTATTTTATAACTAGATTTTGAGCCGTGCGTGCACGGGTTGACATAGCATATGATATCAGACATTTATGAAATAGATACATCGACACACCTTATATATTGTTGACATTTGCATAACCAAGCTTAAAGATTGTAAAATCCAAAAAATTCAGACCATTTCCGGAATTTTTTGATGAATTTTTGTTGATTATTAATTAGCGAAGCTTGATTGAGAAAAAATAAAAACAAATTGGTAATCTTCAAGTACCAATGATGTTTAGAATATATAAAACAAAAGACAGTACTCTTCCGATTAATCGGTATTGATGCCCATAAATTCGAGTCTATTATTTTAATATAGTAGTATAGATTTTTAAAGCACATGGGAGATATGAGTTTAGGTTTAATGCAATCACCACAACTGCCTCATCAAGGTATTTAAGCATTATAAACGTTGCATGGTTGAATATGTTGCCACTGTAATTCATGGCCAAATATATTCATTTAATTTGAAGAAAATAATATATTCACATTTGGGAATACAACGTTGAAATGCTTCACATACCTTATCATCCCCAATATGAGATCGATAACCTTCATTTCTTAACATTCAAGAGTGGCTCGTGGTGTAATTTACAAATCCGCTATTGATCCCGGACACAATCTTCATCATATTTCACTTTGTATCATTCCTGAATACACCCATGCTTTACAGAAGAGTGCGTTTTAATCACTGTACAGATGGAAGTGAAAACAGTTCTGTATCAGCCTCTCTCTGGATTTCAAACACAACGCAAATGACATTAATGCTTTATCTCAGTATCAGTTTATTTCGCAATTTAGCTATTCAATTTATTCGCTGTTCGATTCAACAGTCATGGTGTATTTTTAGTTTATATTATGGATAAATATTCTTAAAATAACTTACGAATAACATCCTGGAGAAAAAGTCCCAAAAACGTAAGAAAATGCCCCCGCGTCTGTCACACCACCGTGACCACTGGTCGTGCCGTATAGTCGGTGTCAACAACCCAACATTTTAAAAATGAAAGTGATATAAAAATGAAAACAAAACCAGAACAGTTTAAATAATTCCGGATTTACACTTCTCCTGCCTTGGAAGAACTAACATTTATTAGTTATACATATAGAACACAGTATATTTCAATTTCAATTTCTTTATTAACCAATTAAG
This sequence comes from Magallana gigas, assembly GCF_963853765.1. NCBI lineage: Eukaryota > Metazoa > Mollusca > Bivalvia > Ostreida > Ostreidae > Magallana > Magallana gigas. Next base: position 12,197,328 of record NC_088857.1, read on the forward strand.
GGCCCTCAAGGGTCAACATGAAGACTGTACATACAACATCCAATGTACATAAAATATTCAATAAACATATACAAGAGGGAAAGAGTTGGATGATTCAAAGAGCTAGGACAGACAGACATGAACATTTAATTAGTATATGGGTCATTATCAAAATATGCAGACTTTTGAAAAATGAAAAACATGAGAAAATTTTTGCTGAAAAAATTACTTTGATTGCAAAAAACACATTTAACAAACAATGAAGTATAACATCTAAAAATTTGCAAACATTGGAATCTACCATTTGGATGATAATTAGATTGAAATTTAATGAACTGTGAACATTTTGTCAGTGGTGTAACAGGTATATAGTATAGGAAAAAATTCTTAAATAAAATAAAATAATTCTTTTAAAATGATGGACATAAAGTTTATATCAACAAACTTCATTTAAAGTTATTAGAATTAGATAACAGAAAATATTTGACACATTTACATAGTGACCAACATAACATTTGAGACAAAGTCTTGATGTTACTCAACAAATTTTTAATTTGAGCATTAAAAAGAACACAACTGGATTTTTCTTTCAATGGAGCATAAAAAAGACATTACTATAAATGCACTGGTATTTTCAAATATACATGTATTATTGTCAGTTAATTTTATTTGGAGAAAAATGTACATGTTACACCACTGATTATTATGTTTTACCACTGACATTAAAGTTACACCACTGACCTAGCGATAATAAATAAGAGATAAGCGTGTTAAATTTTGTAAAATAAACTAATTTCTATTTTTGATTGCATTTAAAAAGTGATAAATTTGATCTTAAATAAAAGTTTTCGTGCCTCATTCTTTCATAATCTGAAGATAGACACACTGTTACACCACTTATAATCAGTGTTACACCACTGACAGAAAAATTGCATGTAGATGTTTTTTACATTAAATCACTCATTCTTTGATGTAATTTGTTTTTACTATTGGCATCCACACACTTTTATCCACCTAGTACCGAGTTCGAACTTTCTTTGCCTCATCAATCTCACAAACAACATTGTCAATACTATACCAGCTCATATCAATCATACATTTTGGACAATAAAATTGAATTTTCTCCAATTTTCTCCAAAATCACTGCATACAACGCATATACACTTCCTCTTTGTCTATATATGTTTGTTGAAGCTCAGCTAGCATTTGTTACCTTTAAGCATTTAAAAGATTTTAGTATAACATAATAGGGAATGTGAAATGTCAGTGGAATAACATATCTTATAATACACTATAAGTCATTAAAAAGTTTGATTTTTTAATAAAAATAAAATGTGGATAATTCCATTTCTTTATAAGAATAAATTTGTTTTTACTTTTATCTTTTAATCAAGTATTTAAATGAGTAAAACATAATTAGAGCATACAAAATGTCAATGGTGTAACAGGTCTCATTTTCCAGATTAAGAAAACACAATTGCAATTAAATAGTCAAGCTTTCTTTATTGTGACAGTGTCTTACTTGTAATATTGATAAATAACAATTGTTCAAAATGCTCAAAATATAAATGAAATAGAAGAAAAAGTAAAATAATTAAATAATGTCATGTGGTGTAACAGTTTTTTCAGTGGTGTAACAACAATTTTTGGTTACACCACTGACCGTTATACCACTGATGTATCCATAGTAAATGTAGCAGTATGACCCAAGAGAACAAATACTACACAATGCTACATAGCCTATGTTATAATGTGATAAACATTCATCATTTATTTGAAAAACTTTTTTGTTCTTTCATAATAGAAAACCTTAAATAGCACGTCATCCCACTGACACAGTTTACATTGTATTTTTCGGAGCATACTAACATTTTCTGCCATATTTTCTATAACAATGATGTCATCACTGATACATTTATCTTTTTAGTAGCAGGGAATGATGTCACTATGATCTGGGGGATTCCAACTGTAGTACAATATTATTTACTTGATGTATTTTAAGATATTTTTATATAATTTGCCTTGTAACACCAATGACAAAATTTTTTTGTACAAGCATATATCTCATCAAATTCATTGTTTTTAAAAGAGAACTTGTTAAGGAGCATAGCAGAAATTAAAATATGAATGTTGTTTTGAAAATTAACGGTGATTTTTGGAATAAAACATCAATATTACTGAAGATATTGTAGGTTAAAGACGTTGGAAAAATTTAATGACAACATAAATTCACTGAAATCTCATAACAAATAATATTTTTTTTATACTTTAAGCAGTAAAATTGTCGATTTATTTGTTCAACAATATAGGTTTCAGTTTCTAAAATCCAATGGTACTGTATATATTCCCCAGAACATTATTTTTCCCCCTTTAAATTGACACTGACACAAAAGGCTGCATATTTTGATAATGACCCATATATATGTATGTTTCTATACATTCAATACAGTGTCTTCTATATATTTATGTGAAACACCATACATAAATATGTCAAAATACAAATGTACATACAAATTTGAAATAGCTTATCAAATGATTGAAAAGTTAAAAAAAAAAACAATATTTGACTAGGAAATACAAATAAAGGCAATGCCTTTTGTAAAAAATTTACCAAGGGAGTTTAATATATCTGTAATTTTTCACAGTTTAAAATCCAAAATAATTTTTGTTTGTCTTGTAAACTAGTAAAATTTTTTGCTTTAGATGAAATTAAATCAAATAGTTCCTCTCTTTCTTTTGTAAATTTGCTGCATTGGATTAGAAAATGTGCTTCATCTTCAATTCCATTAAGTGTACAATTTTTACATATTCTTGCTGTTCTAGGTGTGTTATTATATCTGCCCAATTCAATGAAAAGTCTATGCGCTGATATCCGCAGTCTACATTGGCTTTCTGTATTCAGGTTTTAGCAGCTTTTCAATAGAGGAATACCAAGTTGTATTTTGGGCGAAATGAAGTTCTTTACTACATAGAAATGCATCTTTTAATAGAAGAAACTCCGTTGTTAAATTTTCTAATCTGTAGCAATATTTTAGTAATTTATTGACAATATCATAATGTAAAGGAAATCTTCCTAGTTCAGAAAGTGAAGCATGGTTCATACTTTTCTTATTAATATATGAACAGGCATGTAGCATCAGGGAGGGGGGGGGGGGGTGGGGCCCCCCTGTCCCCCCCCCCCCGACTCTTTTGCGCAGCATATTTTTCTGAAATTTACATACAAAAAAAAATTAACATGGAGCCCCCCCCCCACTTTTATGGGACCATGTAAAAAGTAATGAAATAAACAGTTTAATTGAAGTTAAAAAGTAAACTTGCCCTGCCCCCCCCCCCCATTTTGCTTGTCAAGATTAGATTTTTAGATTTTTTGAATGAGTCTGCCCCCCCCCCCCCCCCCCCCACTTTCAAAAATGATGCTACGTGCCTGAATATAATAAGGTGCATTTCTGATAATTCCAACTGAATGCCTTAACTTTTGGTGTAATTTTTATAGTCGTTATGTAACGTTAACAATTGATCGATCCGAGTCAATTAATTATTTCATTCCACAAAAGGGGCGCCGCACAAAAGCGGGTGGATTGATGCAATCTGTGCATGCTATATTGTATTGTTTATTGGTCAACAGCTGTATAGCTCATAGACATGTCTTTTTAACGGAACATTGTTATATCTGCCAGTTTCGACGGTAAGATGATAATCTTAATTTACATATAAGTTTATATGCTTTCTTTGGGGTTTCTTGCACAAATAATATCACTTAAAATCGTATTCTCAATTACTTTTTTAATCGTCACTTGCACGCACTTTCATAATTTTACCTGTTCACTTGAACAGTATATGCTATTTCTTAACGGAAGAAAACAAAGCAACAAAGAACATGCAGAGTTAAAAGCAGTGCATATGTACATGTACATAAATGTATAATGCATAGCCACAAGCGTTAAATATTTTTCTCATAATAACTTTAAGAATATATATAAATTTCTTTGTGAGAAAAATATATTACGTTAGGTGAAGGTGCCCATGGCATATATATATAGGCTTCGGAATTTTTTTTTTTTTTTTTTTTTTTTGCAAAGATAAATTAGGTATATTAGAATGTACATCAGACATAATCAATGAATCAAGCAATTAATAATTTACAGTAGAGAATGTAAGGGGGGGGGGGTCCACCCCCTAAAATTGTCAAAATATAGTTAAATCATACCCATCCTTGCAAAGAAAATTAGCAATTGAACAACTTCAGTCTTAATTATCAACTTTTTTGAAACCCTTGGGATTTTTTTTAAAATTAGACTGATTTCAACCGTTTATAAAAAGCCGTCTGTTCAATGATGTAATTGTCAAAAGATTTTGTAAACCAAATTGTTAAGCGCATCAAATACTGCATTGTAATTGAAAATAGCAAGCTATTGTGTAAATATACATGTATCTTCGTGTTACATTTCAACATTGCCCCCTTTTTGACAAAATAATAGCTCTTTTGTTTTTAATGATACATGTACGGCACTTTTTTCCTCAATGTGTTTTAAAAAATATTGAAAAAATTAAAGAACTAAAAACACATGTTAATTTGTTTAATACTTATTCATTCAAAGAGTATCCACAAATATTGTCAAAATAATATAGGGTATAAAATTTGAATACAATCGGTGACTTCAATGTATATCGTTAGACAAGGGTTTCCAATAAGTAAGGAGATTCGTCACTATGCATGGAGCTAAGGCCTGTGTCCGAATTCGAATCGTTTTCGTCCATACTTTTCGTCCATGCGAAAGAACAACCTCCAATCGGGCTCGTCAGCCTTAGAGTAAAGTCACCATATTTTCGCGGGTTTTGTACGCATAAATCTACTTGTGAATCCGTTCGCTGATTTATTCATCGTTGTCCAGAGTTCGTGGCGGGAAACTGGAAGATAGGATGGTTTTGTTGGAACCTCTCTTGGTGGTTGGTTGAACCGAATTCGGAATCATTTGAAGTATTGTCTGTATCCACTGAAAACGAATCTTCGATGTCGAACGATTTTTTTCTTGGCATTCGTTTCTTTCGAGTCTTGTTCACAGCTTCCTTGCAAATCCTTGTCTTGTCATTCCATAATGGCGCCGATGTTGACGTAGTCAGCCTCGCTATCGTTTGCCCGCCTTGCCCAAAGTTTGATTCCTTTGGAATTCCCTATAAAATAAAATGAAAGAAAAATAGGTTCTGAGGCTAACGGTTGTTTTGTGGGCTTTTTAAGAAACAAGAAATTAGGATTACTAATATAAACTGGACAAAAATCATCAACAAAAGAACGTAGTTATAATGAAACTGAAAACAACTCTTTTTCTACTCACACCTTTCATGTGAGCAATTTTGGTGGCTACTTGTTCTTGGTACATCCATGGGTATGCTTATAAACATAGCCAAAATGGCTAACGTCTTTATAATACATGTACTTTCTATAGATATATACTGAGCTAATAAACTCCAGGAGATTTGCGAATTTTTCTTTTTAGATTTACTCGCACTTTGTTTTCCTGTATTCCAGAAAATGTATCCACAGTATCTAATAGTTATAATGAATATCAAAAGCATTGCACAAGCCATTTGAATAAATCTGGCAACAACAGGATTCACATTTCTTGAAATGAATCCAAAAGATGCACAATCTGACAAATTCAAAATCATCCATAATGGAATGCCATATCTCGGAGAAAATTCCTGATGACTCTGTTGGATCTTTTTTCTCGGATTTCCACAGTTTACTAAATACGATGTTTGAGTTTGACCAGTTTTCTTCTGATTCATCAATAATCAACTTTTGCTGGATGTGATCTGAAAAATAAATCAACAACAATGCGCTTGTTATCAATTACGCAACATATCGAAAACAGGGGAGCGAATGGAAACTCTAATTTTGATTAGATTGATGTTTACTTACTATAAATTAATTTCATATTGTTTTACGTAAAATTTGGACAGTGTACATTATGGTTATATAGTACAATTCTTGGGACTTAAATGGATTCAATATTACAATTATATTTGGGGGTTTGGGGCCATAAAAAACAACAACTTTATCATGCAATGAAATCAGCAAAAAGTAGATTTGTGTATCCACAACTGGTTAGTTATCAGAGCTTTAACACGTAATTTTCTGATGTAGACATAACACTTCAACATTATCACCATAGTATAAGGCCTTGTTTTAAGTATTCCAAGAATGTTTGACAAAGACAGCAAGACAATTCAATAACAAAATAATACTTACCGTATTTCCAGATCAAGAAGAATGAAATTATGAGTACGAAACCTACTACTGAGACCACTAAAGGGTAATGTACTTCGCTGATTTAGAACTTGTTCCTTTCAATTTGGTTCCTCTAGGCATTTTTGTTTTTACCGGTGTGAATACTGTGAACACGAATAGAATAGACACCGGGAACCAGACTATTCAATATGATTCGTCCCCAATACAAACCGTACCCCATCAAAAGAAAGCATGAGTGTGTACTCTAAATAAATATACACTACATCTTTTCCCTTAAATATGGACAAAAATATACGTAAAGTGATGTCCTTGATAAACCTGTAAAGAAATCTTTACATGAACTGAAAACCATATTTGCAAACCATATTATTGAAAAAAAAAATATTCTGTTGGATATTCCAGTTACATGGTATCTATGCGATGCGTTTATAATAATAAAGAAATGAATTGATCTCACACTCACCCTACCACAAAACTCTAGCTCGTTATTCTTTAAAAAAAGTAACACTTTAAAGATTTTTATTTATAAATTTCATTATATTATTTATTCCAATGTAGTATGGGGGTTCTTTTTAAAAGATTTTAATTTTAGAATTAAGGAGTCATACACAGGAAACTACGTGATGGAGTTAATGCGAGACCGAATCACCCCCCCCCCCCCCCCTTTTAAGTTAATTGAGAATATCCTTTATTTATAGCAGCAGGTCTGCAAATCGCGGTCTGAAAAAATTCGGATGAACGATCTGGTTTAAATCCTGCAATAACCAGCTATTTTCCTACGCCATTTAGAAAAAAAATATATGTATATATCATGTTCATGCAAAATACCTACAAAACAAAAATCAAAAGATTACCAAAAAAATCTTTATGTATATACATTGAATGGTATCTGAAATTAAGATACATTGATAATGATAAATCTTTAAAATGATTATCATAACGTCAATAACAAAGAAAGGATTCTAACGTTACATGTGTTTTAAAAGTACACACGTAAACTTTTCACATGTGAACATTTCTCCTGGTCTGCGCACTTAACGACCAAACTGTTACATAAACATAGTTGACCTAAAGGTTACATGTATTTGACTTTACAGTTACATGTAATTGACTTTACAGTTACATGTAGTTGACTTTACAATTACATGTAAATGTAAGTGACCTATTACAGTTACAAGTAGCTGACCTATAACAGTTACATGTGGTTGACCTTACAGTTACATGTAGTTGACTTACGCCTCGAGCCATCATTCTGTGCTTGATTTGTGCCTCCTTTTTTAATTCAAAGTCTTCTTAAGGGGGCCATTGCTCTCCTTAAGAAGTTTACGCCCCTCCTTATCCATGATGTCTACAAATTCACGTACGAATTAATTAATATATAAGTAAATGGTGGTTTTAAAAAGACATACAGATGTACTAGAGAAAAAAAAGTAAATGAAGCAGAATCCCCCCGAGTTTTGTACATGAGCACACAGCATGCAGTAGGTATGAATTATAGATAAGATACATGTTGTGTCAATTACTTGAAATGATGACAACAATGAAATTATGTACAAACCTTTTTCTTTTTTGGATATTCTATATTTGTGGCATTGAAAAATGCCGTAACAATATCCCGGTGGGCGATGGGATCAGCCTGAATAAAATTATATCAAAATTAGATTAAAAAAAATAACATACAACAGCTAGAACCTACCCCGCCATGTGCTACATTGTAGAATTTCTTATACAATATGAAACGAGTATTCTTAATGACTTGTAACACGACCTTTCTGACGATCTCACTAATTTACGTATGCATATTGAAATTACTTCTCAACCAGTGGGATGGTTTTGCAACAGATTGAAATATATATACGGACCAATGTTCATCAATCGCGGTCTAAACGCTTGATGTGCAGATAGATATCTTAAAGAAGCGTGGTCACGATTTTGGTCAAAAATCATTTTTCCGATTTTAAATTTACAATGCTTCATTAAAGGTGTATGGTCACTATTTTTGCTCAAATTCTATTTTTCTGTTTTTATCATTTACAATGCTTTAGGAATGTATTTCAATGATCAAATGAAATTTGAGAGTCAGTCGTTGAGTTATGAAAAAGATACAGGGCTCACAGTTCTTTGTCATGTAAACAAGACTTGTGCACTGTTTTTTTTTACGTAGGTTCAATAAATAAAAAAAATTTCAAGCTGATTTTTCTATCTTCTTTTTTCATTTCAAGCATCAATAAACAATTTCTAACGTTTAACACATTCATTTTAGGCCTAAAACTGGAATTTTTACAAAACCTTTGTACAATTTTGTTTTTTACAAAAACTTTGTTTACATAGCAAATAATTGTAAGCTCTGTAACTTGCTTAAAACTCAACGAATGGCACTCAAATTATGGTTGCCTATTAAACATGCCTTGCTGAAGCATTGTAAACATTAAAATCGAAAAATAATTTTGACCAAAATCATGACCATGATCCTTTAAGGCCTTTTTGATCGACAACCAAAGTTTGAGAGTCATTCTTTGAGTTGTTAGTTAGTTACAGAGCTTACAATTCCTTCCTATGTAAACAAAGCTTTTGTTTACATTTTGAATGTTGAAGCGAAAATTCCAGTTTTAGACTTAAAAGAAATGTGTTAAATGTTAAAAATCATCTTTTTTCTTTTTTTTTCATTTTAAGCAAAGTGGTATTTTGAACGTATGTAAACAAAAACAGTACACACGCCTCGTTTACATGAGAAAGAATTGAGAGCCATGTATCTTTCATATAACTCTGCGACTGACTCAAACAATTTATCATTAGAAATGCATTCCTAAAGCATTGTAAATAATAAAAACAGAAAATAAAATTTGACCAAAATCGTGACCATGCCCCTTTAAATAATTATTTAAGTGTGAAATATGTAACACAGTCATGAGTGTGTTTTATCTAAAATCATATTTACATACTTTTTTATTTGTTTTCATTGTTATCCTTTTTTATTCACATTTTTCTTATCTTTTTCTACAAGTGAGGGAAAAATATGTTGATGCATTGAAATGGCGTTGGTATAAACTAGTAATGTACATGCAGTTCGAAGAAAGTGAATGTACATGTACAAGAAATATAGGGATTTATAGTTGAGTGATGTTTTGTCGTAAATTTTTTGGGTCAAAATCAAAACGACCAAAATAATTGGACAATGTGTTGGGGTGGGGTTGGGGATAAATACGAAAAAAAGACATTGCATGTTCGCCAAAGGGAGGTGGGGTGCCAAGTGAAAGAAAACCCGGGTCTGACTTGTCCAACAAAGGCGCTCTCTGTTTGAATCAGTGAGTATAGAAATGATTTTTTTTTTAAAACAACGTTGACTATTTCTTGTAGAGATGACTATTTTTTTCACTGATTTAAATGACAAGCGCCTATGTTTTCAAACCGCATATAATAGATTTATATTCTTACAATAGCTTCGATGACAATTTCCTCCTCTGCTTCATCAAGAATGTCTTCAAACCAATCATCCTGAAAACGATTAAAATTTATAAAACGCCATTTTGTATAAATCAACAAATTAACATGGAAAGTTATTACGAAACTGTATAAACTAACAGGGATTAAAAAACAACTTACCAAATTTGATACGATTAAGAATTCACGAACTGGTCTTGGCTACAAAAAAAAAACGTGCATTGTACGTCTGTGTATCAACTGATTGAAAATATAGATAAACTTTCATTAATATTTCATAGTTTAAAACTAACTGGCGATTAATTGAATAAATAATTGTTCAGAATAAATTAGGTTACTTACTGGCTCGTGAGGGGGGAATTGGGGTCTGGGGCTGATTAAGTACTGTAAAAAAAGTACAGAAAAAACATGTTATCATAATGATTCAAAATCACCACCTAGAATTAGAATTTGAATAAAAATAAATTAAAGTCTTTACCATTTCAATCTCAGCAGGAGTGTATTGATGGGGAGGAACGTAGTAACTTACGTCCCAGTATGCCTACAAAGGTAAGATATCGCGTTTAACTTTCTTGCATATAAAGGTATAGTACGATAGTATATTCAGATATACATGGTACCGATCAGACCCAACCTAACACCAGAGTAAACCTCAACTAAACCCTGGGTTTTCTTTCTGGGTTTACTTTGGGTTTACTTTTTGAAAATTTGGGTCCACTCTGGGTTTACTTTGGGTTTACTCGAGAATTGCTTTTGGAGTTAACTATACGCACTGAAGGGTGAAGCAGACCTGTATTTTATCTTATCATCATACTGCCTGTAATTCCTGCCCCTTGCATATTCCGAATACACATGTAGCGTCTGCTTTCAGTGTATTCTTCTGATCGGGGTTTACTCTCTGTGTCCACTCTGGGTTTACTTGGGGTTTACTGTGGGTCCACTCTAGTAAACCCAGAGTAAACCCAGAAAGTAAACCCAGGGTTTTGTTGGGTTTACTTTCTGTTAGGTTGGGTCTGATCGGTACTGTACGTAGAATATTTGTAAACTGAAATACTCACATCGGGATATTGATTTGTATGTCTAATGATAGGCCCAGCCATCGTGGAAATCTGCTAAACTCTGAATCTATACAATACGTATGACGTCACAACACAACAAAGATCTGACGTCACTATGACAGTTTCATCTATCCAATCAGAAAGAGGGATTTGTCACGTGTCTGAGTAACAGACGCAGAGGACTATGGGTAATACACGCGCGGATCCAACAATATTTTTAGGGGGTCCGAAGGATATCTAAGTTTGCCAAGAGATGAAATGGGGTGGGTGAGCTATATTTTGGGTAAATTTATTATGTAAATGTAAGAAATTGAAATTTTCAGGGAGATTAGAGGGGGAGGGAGGCCTGGGACCCCCCTCTAAATCCGCGCTTGTAATAATGCCTTCAAGATAATTAAATTTAAATTACATGTATATTATCTTAAATAGCCATGTTGAACATTTTATTTGAAGTAAAAATTTTATCAAGAAGGAGGGTTATCCAATTCTGTATAAGTGCAGATATACTAATAAAATAGTATGGGAACATTTTTCGATAACCCACAGAGATACTACAGAACAAGTTTTAGAAGGATATGATTTATATTTATAAGAGTAGCTCTATAATCCAAGTAATACTATATTCAATATCACAGTTAAAGGACGCTGTAAATTAAACAATGTATTTATTCCTTGTTCTATTTTTTTTGTAAATACAGCATTAAAACAACAATAAAATGACAAGAAGCATGTAAGGGCGATTTTATATCAGAAGTCTTCGTACCATGTATGCATTATGCTAACACAATGCCCATCTCATTTCTTTCACATATATTTGCCTAGATATCAGGTCCTGGCTACAAACTCCGTTACCTCCTCCGACACACGAAGGTTGACACCACGATACACGATACGTGTACGTTCTGTGTCAAAAATACACGTTTGTTCCTCACAAATTGCTTAATTTGGGTCAATATTTCCAATATAAATATCATACTGCAGTTTTGTACTTTCTGTATATTAAAAATACTCTCCATGCATATGTTCCTATGTCGAACTTTGCATCCCTCATGAGGCATCGTCAAGGCAATACTGGTCTAGCTTGAAGATTCTTCATTTATACATGTGAAAACCTACACATAAACATCGATAATATTGGCGATTTGGTCTCAGAGACCACTTTCCTTTTACACTATATTATCTCTTGAACAAATCCATCATGCTTTGGTTTTAAGGGAAAAAACACTCGAAATTGAGTATAATGCATAAAATTTGGTTGAAATCGAGCAGGTAATCCTAAAGAAAAGGAATTGGAAATGGCGACATCGACAGCAGTAGGGAGCTTCCATCCCGGGTTAGCTGAAAACCATTTAAAATATGTAGAACTAGTACTACATACATTTGTATTACAAATAAATTGAATCCACGGGTTTACTCAAAATAGAGAAATTAGTTATCCCTCTTCACTTGTGTTGGCAAACTCGGAGTTACTGTGAGAAGTTACAATTTAATTAAGACAAATTTAGTTTAGCAGTGTAACTTGTGGTGTAACTTGTGAACTTCACGTGAATTGCACGTGGATATCGTGCTACAATATACATGTACAAATCATTTATTCTAAATCAAAATTCACTCCATATTCTCTTCTTACGTGAAATTATATACTCGTGGCTCAATTTCACGATTCTTAATTTCAACGAAAGACGATAGGAGAATATTAAAGTCTGGTAACGCCTTTAGTTCTAAATATATAAAACTTTAAAAAAAAAAAAAATGCAAACATACATGTTTATCTAATATTCCTTTCAAAATCGATTTTTAAAGATATAAATTTACTAAATTAATAAAAAAAAATTTTGGCCTGAGGAAGATCAGAAATAGAAGTACGTGTAAGGTGGACAGTAAAGACATCTGGAGGAAAAGTTTAAATTTACATGTGACGTGTTACTTTATATTATACGAGTTTTACTCTTTTGTTTACAGTTATCATAGAGCTGCATGTATTTTACATGAGGAATTATTTTTAATTTGATATTTAAACTTCAGATAAATAAGATTTATGGTATTACGATAGCTTAAACCCTTTTATATAATTGATTTGATATATCTATAAAGTATCTCTTTTGAATCATATAGGTATATCAATGGTGAAATCATATTTAAAGAGATGTTTCGTGAATAAAGTTATTAAAAATAAAATAAAATTTTGATATCGATTCTAAGATTATCTTTCAGCTTCGAATTCGAAGCTACGACTGTTCAGTAAGTCTTATATATAGAATACATACATGTACATGTATAAGTGTGCATGCATGAGGACCAACGAAATTAGACGGTATGATTTTATGCAAAAATTTAGTTAGTAGCGATTTCTTTCATAAAGCTATACAGGGCACCAAATTGTACTCAGATAAAACTTATAGAAAACCCTTTTTAGTACGTCACCCACGCACCTGTCACCCCCTCCCTCTTTCCGGGTACTTATATGTGACTATTTTAACCACCTATATCCTTTGAGTCATTGGTTTTACTATAGTCTGTCCCAAGTAATTGCTTCCATCACTTTTTGATGCTTTTTAATAAAAAATATACATATACATGTGAAAGAAATACAGTTGAAATCGATGAAAGGGAGAATTTCCAAGATGACTTCATTCACACATTATCATTTTTCCTTCGAACGAAAACAGTTCCTTATGGAGATTTATAATGGGGAATGTTTAAATCTTTTCTCCACTCGGAAGTCACTCAGAATACCTCGCACAATTTTTCAATATTATCATCCGGGCTTTTAATGGCTGATGTAAATGCAAAATCCCCGTAGACGTTTTATTTTGGGTGTGTATTGAAACTTGCTCAAAGCGGTAGAGGGGGCGTTTCAAAACAGATAATCTGGACATTTTTCATATTAGTGGATGAACGTAGTTTGAGCACAAAGGTATGAATGATTATCGAGATATCAAGTAAAGTGCAAAAACTCGAGCTCGGGACAGAGTATGACTAGTGTTTTAACGACCCTTCCATGTTTATTATAATACAAGTTGCTGTCCTTTAAAAAATGACTACAATACGTGGACCATTTGCATGTGTTTTCAACGAAAACGAGAAAGTCTTAAGATTATCAGAGATTCCACCCACTCTAGCCCCCTGCTTTTAACCACTAAATTTGTACGTTGTATTACGTATATGAATAGCCCTGACTTTTTATCTCAGAATTGAAAGTGTTCATAATTCTAAGATAATTATGATATATCTATTAATGAAGTTTGCATGTATAGTATCAGGCATTCGGCGAATTCTACTATTTGCGCACACATTACGATTTGTAATACTTTGTTAACTATGCAGTGACAGCTTTGTATAAATTAATTTCATATTTTGATGCATCTTTCTTGAGATTTAAACTTTTATACAGTGACATAATTATTCAATCATACTTAAATGCTTAAACATTTTAATCGGGAAGTACTCTAGCCTCGCCTACTATAAAAGTAAAGTTAAGTTACATGTGTATTCGGAAAATAACATAACATTGCAAATTATGCTATTTGATGCATGTTGTAGTTTCGACATAACATTAACTTATTTCATAATACCGAGCGCAGCGAGAGGCGGGCGAAGCCCGCCTCGCGAAGCGAGGATTAATGGTAACACGTATATATAAGAAAATCAGTGAAAAATGAAAGTTGAATCAGGGGTACTAAGGCCAAAAAAATTTTCTTCCAGCCCTGGGCGCTGCCATATTGGCAGCCATTTTGTTTTTAAAAAGTTAGTTTGATCATTGATTGACTGGTACTCATCGATGTTTATTGCCCCTAAACTCGATTAAATAAGTTCCAGTGTTTCAATAGAAGGTAATTTGAAGTAAAAGAAATTAAAAAGGAAACCAGATAAGTTTCAATAGTGCTTCAATCAAGAAACACGACTTGTTCTATGTATGTCTTATCAATTATCAGATGGAAAATAAAAACATAAACGTCAAGGAACTGATCTTTTAGATTCTGAATAAAGTATTCAATTTTATTACATTGACATTCATATGAATTAAATTGATGAACAATGAAAGAAGAAATAAAAAAAAATTCGGAATCACGTAACTCTCTTCGGCTATTTCCGAAGACAAAACTTGAACGTTTTACGTCTGAAATATGACGTCATAATGTAGACTGAGCACGCGACGTTTAGTTTAATTTTGACGAATGATTTGAGTAGGCAATCATACTAGCGGATCTTACTTTGTGCGTTTTAAATAGATTTTATTATACAAAAATTAAACTACACTGTGTTAAATCTGCGCTCGGTCCAACGGTCACACCGTTTACATATTATTGACAGTTCATATCACATGCCGATCATTTCTTTAAAAGGAATACTTTGTTTCTGTACTGTTTACCGACAACTTTACAATAAAAGCGCCTTTGAACTTATGTGTGCATATGGCATGGAATCCCGATCCCGATTCAGATAAACGTGTGCTAGCCTGGTTCCCTGAGCTACCCATTACGCACAGGAACCAGGCTAGCTCATGCGCAGGCTGAATTTTCCCCATAGCATCCGGTTTAACCTCGCTTATATATTTTCTGCAACAAGTCTGCGTGGTTATCCTTTTTAAACTTCATTTACACCGTCCCATTTAATTCACGTACAGTCATTCCTAAGTAAA
Source organism: Magallana gigas (assembly GCF_963853765.1). NCBI lineage: Eukaryota > Metazoa > Mollusca > Bivalvia > Ostreida > Ostreidae > Magallana > Magallana gigas. The sequence goes on from NC_088857.1 coordinate 12,212,698, forward strand.
AAATAAAATAAAAGGAAACATTTATTTCTGCAAGTCAGAGACTTTTGATGAGATTACTGCAGGTTTTAAATCTACAAACTTTTAAAATTTGGAATTTTATTAATTTTTAAGTATAATCTCGAGAGCAAAGAAAAAAACCACAACAATCTAACTTTAAATGCTTCATTTTACCATGCGTACAAAATCTCTAGAATCCAGGAGCCCCCACAGGTCTTTGCCCCATGCCTACAACTGGCGCCCTCTCTATAAACATCAAATCCTGGATCTGTCACCACAAACTTGAGTTTAGGTATCAGTCAGTAATATCACACTCCTCAATGTTGTTGCATCAAGAATTTCTTGAGAAGTATATCATTGAAATCTGTAGACAAAACATACTAAAAAAATACAAAGATAATTGAGGGGGGGGGGGGTGCCAGTATTATGACCCATTTAATTTGACCTTTTTGCACCTAAAATGCAATTTCAGCCTCATTAGGATTTGTTGTCAGTATTTATGATTAAGTAAACTTGTTTCTTCAGATATTGCTTTCAATTATGCACAATGGTCACACTGAATAGAGGGATAACGAAAAAACTATAAGCGAAGCTGCATAAATTTTCAGGCACGTAGCATCGGGGGGGGGGGGGGGGGTACTGCCCTCTCCACTTTCTCTCGCACCAAACACTTTTCTTAAATTTATATAGTAAAAATTGAATTATCATGAAGTTGGTCCCCCTACTTTTATGGGAGGATATATAAAATTGGATTAAAAATGAGAGAAATCGAAGTAATACGTTATAGATCCCATTTTGTGTGACCTCGTCGTCGATTACCTTTATGATCGGGATCGGTAAACAAATAATATTTTATTTTGCAGCCCGCCAAAACGAAAATTGCACGCAAAAGGAAAGGTTTGGATCAATACTGTTTTTAAAAATACTGCTATTATAACAGCAAGTTTGTATGTATTTGACTATAGTTGGTGTAACATGACATCATTTACAGTCAAAGATAGATAATATAGAAAGCCATAGTGTCACTCGTAGTTGCTATTGTTTACAAAACCAATGCAAGAATGGAAGTATCTTATCCAACTTCCAAGTTCAATTTCTGAAGCTCAGAATCTGAACAAATAATTTAATTACATGCATTTGCATTAATTTAAGTCACGAAGAGAGTAAACAATAAAATGTTTGTTGGTTATTCAATCAGGTAGACTGCAATGATTAATCAAATTCATTCAACAGTCCGAAAAACGTTGGCAGATGAAAATATTAAAATTTAAAGTGCAAAAAGTGGATTTTGTTGCCAAAATTTGAAACAATCTGCAATGGAATAAATCAACTGTAACCCTACTGTTTTTGGAGATTGATCCCTAGGTAGACCCAGAGCTGTTGTTGAATCAATTTCACAAACTGGGCATACAGAAAATGAGAAACACTTGCTTACCAAAGGTTCTTGCATTTGATATAATTAAAAGAGAAATTTAAAAGGTGAAGGTCTCTTTAGAATTTATGAAAATGTTATGTCCTTGTTATGCTTTTCACACTAAGACTTTTTTCATTTATTCTTAATATAGCAACATGAAGAAAGGAGGTCCTCCAAACAAGAAACCGAGGTATAACCACTGTTTATTTGTTCATTTACATTTGAAAAAAACTCTATGGCATGTGTTAGTAAGTGGAATTGTTTTTTTTTTGACAGGTTTAATGATGAAGACGAGCCTTCACATTTTGAGGATGAACTGGCATTACTGGACGAAATAGAAATGGAGATGCAGGACAATTTTGATGAGCATGATGGAACTGCAGGTGATTATGCATGGAGATTTTCTCTGGTCCATTAAATCTATGAAAACAACATTATTTTTGAGGCTCTCTCTCTCTGTAAAAATTCACCTGTGCTACTTTTGAAATTATTTAAGATAGAAAAAAATGATTTGCTCAAAAAAAATAATTAAAAATAAGCCAAAAAACCCCTATGACATTTGGTACATAAACCAGCTTTATTGATTATAAGGACTTTATGTCTAGATCAATGTTTTGGTGTAATTGCTAACTGGTGCTAGTTTTTTTTTGACATGTATATTTTCTGTTTTGCTCCAGGTGATATTCCAGAAGATGTAAATGCTCCTACAAAATGGTGTCGGCCCCCACTCCCAAATATGAAAGCAGACAAAGATAAACTGATATTCCAGCAAATTGATGTAGACCACTACATAGGTAAAATCAATGAAACTGTATTTTTGTTTACATAGGAAATATCACTCACCTTTGATTCTTGTATTTAGATGTATCACTTATACAGTTTCTATATAGATCAAAATTGTTGTAAATTGAATAGATTATAAGATATTTAGTCCAAAATTATGATCTCCATCATAATATCAAAATGTCCTTGATTTTATAAATTTTACTAAGGACTAAGGAGGCTGGATGGTCAACAAATTGCCCATCTGACCTATATTAAAATTTTAGATCAGATTTGTTAAGCTAACTTTCATTAAGTAAAAAAAAAAACTTCTAAATTTAAGCTTTTAAATTTAAGTATATTCCTATGTATTTATATAGAGCATTTCTTCTAAAGGAAATCAAAGTAGTCAAAAAAATGGCCATTACCATCAAGCTCTCTTAAATTGGCAAAAACCTGTGCCTACTTCTGTTACTAATAACGTTCTTACCCATAAATTTGTCTTAAGTTCTGAGATATTCTGTGTAGGGAGACACTTGCCGGGGATGCCAGGAGCCACACAGGGCCCAGTTCCCGTCATCAGAATGTACGGAGTCACCCTAAATGGCAACAGTGTCCTGGCCCATATCCATGGATTTGCCCCGTACTTCTTTGTTCCAGCACAGCAGGGCTTTAAGAGGGAGCACTGCGAACAGTTTAGGGTAACTTTATAAAAAAATTTGATATAGACTCTTGTTGGTCTGATAACATATGAGAGCCCAGTTATGTCATAAATAAAATAATGATTAGTGTCTTTGGCACTGTCTTATTGTGTCATGCTGCTGCATTAAATGATATTTATGTATTGCAATTTGAAAAGGGGAATTTTTCAATTTTAAGTTTAAAAAAATGCATGTTGACTTGAGTCATTCTCATTTCAAACATTGCAATTAAAAAACCTCCAGCCACATTATGTTAAAAAATTGTTGGCCGTGAAATGCTACAGCTTTATATTTTGGGCCTAAGCCATACAAGTTGATTATTGTATCTAGAAGACTTTGTATGAACTAAGAAAGGGGAATCTATTTAACAGAAACATCTTGACAGTGTGGTTAGAGGAGACCTTAGATCAAACAGAGAGGAGATCCAGACAGCGGTACTGGCCGTGGACTTTGTCATGAAGGAAAGTAAGTCGAGGGTTAATGATACTAGGGGTTTTCTAGGACATCAGTTACAAACAAGTTGTACACGCTTTGGAAAATAGTATATCAAATTGAAAAGGAAAAAAATGTTACCTTTCATATATGATCATCATTTAAAAAAGAAAATGTATATCTTCCTGTGTTACTTTGCAGGTATTTATGGTTACCATGGAAACAAAAAGATCCCCTTTTTGAAAATTACTGTGGCCATTCCACGCCTTATTGCCCCCGCCAAGCGTCTCTTGGAGCAAGGGTTTACCTGTCCCGGCTATTCCAGTAATGGTTTTCAGGCCTATGAAAGCAACATAGACTTTGAAGTCAGGCAAGAGTGTTATAAATGTTAAAATACATGTACAACCCCTTAAACACTGTTTTTGGTTGTGTTTGCTGTTGATGTTTAACTTCAATAATTGAAATTTCTGAGATATTTTACAGATTTATGGTTGACACGGATGTAGTAGGATGCAGTTGGATCGAAATCCCAGCAGGGAAGTATCGGATTCGTACGAAAGATGACCCTAAATTCCCGGTCAAATCACGCTGTCAAATGGAGGTGGACGTTTCTTGGGAGGACTTTATATCCCACGTCCCTGAGGGAGAATGGTCAGCCATGGCTCCGTTTAGAATCCTCAGCTATGATATTGAGTGTGCTGGAAGGAAAGGTAAAGTATTGTGGATAAATTAATTTACTTGGTGTGTAAAATTTGAACCATTCTTTCTGTGCTGGAAGAATGCATTCTGAGGCATTAACTTTCAATCCACAGACAAAGAACGATGATTAATTTTTGTGGTGAGAATGCAAACAAGCCTTCAACAATTTTGGAGTCAATGTGTAGTTATGCACGTAAAACAACTGTTGTCATTCTGAGCACCAAGAAATCAGAATTCTTCAAGGACATGGACGGTCTTTTATAAAACTACCAATTATTTGTAGATGTTGGTCACAACTCATTGACATTTTCCAGGTTTTGTAATTACTAATCTTTTTTTCCATCAGTGGGAAATAATGGCATAAGTTGCAATGACATGCACCTCTCTATATATGATTGTATGTTATTACAAAGTGGGAGAGATTTCCTTAAAGAATATGTAAAGAAACCAATCAAAAATGGCGTAAATTTTTCACAAAATTAAGAAAGGTAAAATTGCCTTGTCCACACTGGGTACACATGGATAGAACAGATTTAAAATTCATTTTATCTTTTTTAATGCTAATGTTTAAATTGAGATCTTGTTCTGATTATTTTGTAGGAGTTTTCCCAGAGCCGGACAAGGACCCTGTCATCCAGATCGCAAACATGGTGATCAGACAGGGAGAACGAGATCCGTTCATCCGGAATGTGTTTACGCTGCGTTCCTGTGCTCCAGTCGTGGGCTCACAAGTCATCAGTAACGAAAAGGAGTCAGACCTTCTTAAAGTAACATTGCATGACTATCATATTGACACTGTATAAAGGGTTATTGTTAAAATGCCTTTGACTAGATGTTGTGGTTAAAAAGTGGTGATATTCTCTTTTGAATTGGTCCTATTTAAAATTTGCTTCTTAATATTTATTGAAAATGGGGTGAAATTGAGATGATTGAAAATATACATAGATATTCTATACTGATGGTCATAGCCTTATAAACTTAACATTTAAATGATATTGAATTCCAGGATAATACATCTGTACATGTATTAATTATATTGTAGAAATGGGCGGAGTTTGTCAGAGTGGTGGACCCAGATATTATAACGGGATACAATATACAGAATTTCGATTTCCCGTATGTGATTAACAGAGCCAATCACTTGAAGGTGATGGACTTTACATTTCTTGGACGCCAGAGAGATGTTCGTTCAGTCATCAAGGAGTCCATGTTTCAAAGTAAACAAATGGGAAAGAGAGAGAATAAAGTCATCAACATTGAGGGTCGTGTCCAGTTCGACCTTTTACAGGTAAAGTTAATTCTTTATCTATTTAGTGGATTGGTATTGGTTTGTAGTGAAGTGTAATAGTATAGCAATGCCGGAACACAATAGTGGGGTGCTTTTCAAGCTGTCTATACCCCGAGTGTGGTATCTTAGCTTGGCACTGTCTGAGTTCTTCTTTACCTGGAGTGAATTGTCCTAAGGGTTTGTAGCTTTGCACTGTCTGATCTGTTTACCTGGAGTGAGGTGTGGTAGCTTGGCACTGTCTGATCTGTCTTTACCTGGAGTGAGGTGTGGTAACTTGGCACTGTCTGATCTGTCTTTACCTGGAGTGAGGTGTGGTAGCTTGGCACTGTCTGATCTGTCTTTACCTGGAGTGAGGTGTGGTAGCTTGGCACTGTCTGATTAGTCTTTACCTGGAGTGAGGTGTGGTAGCTTGGCACTGTCTGAGCGCAGGTGTTTACTGACTTACCTGTGTCACTCAGTGTCAAACAATGATTCCTCTAATGCAGCGGTCATTGATGGAACAGCAGACATACTCTCAGGTTTATACATGTAAACTGAGCTAATACTATTTGTACGTACAAGTTGTCTATATGTATATATTCATGTACAAATTAATAATCTGATATTATCGCATTGGCAGATTTTGTTGCGGGACTACAAGTTGCGATCCTACACACTGAATGCTGTGTCCTTTCACTTCCTTCAAGAACAAAAGGAGGATGTGCAGCACTCTATTATTACAGACCTACAGGTGAGGAAGGGTGACTTAACCTGATGCAAAAAATGGAAAAAGGCATTGGTTCTCTAGTTATAGATGTTTTATGTTTCAAAGAAATTTGAGGGGATTATGTTGCAGATAATTTCCTATCAGTATATGAACAATAATCTTTGACTTCAGAATGGTAACGATCAGACTCGCCGTCGCCTTGCCGTATACTGTCTTAAGGATGCCATTCTACCGCTGCGCCTGCTAGATAAGCTGATGTGTGTTATTAACTACATGGAGATGGCCAGGGTCACAGGGGTACCTCTTCCCTATCTCCTGTCCAGAGGTCAGCAGGTCAAGGTCGTGTCACAGCTGCTTAGAAAGGTATGAATATGTAATGAATTTTTAATGCATTTCTTAAACTTGTTTTAATTTATTTTGTATGTTAATAACATATCTAAATTTTTTATTATGAAATACAGGAATAAAACAGTTTTGATATAAATAATAAGATTCAGTACTTTTAAATAACTATTTTCTTTTAAACACCCTATAAGTAGGATAGTATTACATCCTTTTGTTCTTGTTTATCAGGCCAAAGAGCAGGACCTGGTCTTACCCACCCACAAAGTGGAGACAGGGGACGAGTATGAGGGTGCTACTGTGATAGAGCCAGTCAAGGGGTTTTATGACAGCCCCATAGCCACCCTGGATTTCTCCTCTCTGTACCCCTCCATTATGATGGCCCACAATCTGTGTTACACCACCTTACTGAGTCAACACTCCATACAGAAGGAAGGGTAGGTCAAGAAGACAACTCAAGTTTAATCAATTCCTGAATTAGGCAGATCTTTGTTTTGCTCCTTTGATTGAATACTGTAAACCAACCTTTATTCGCGTGCGAGATATATTCGCAAGGTTCCCGAGAGCCTTATTATCACGAATATTTCTTGCTATGGACCACTATTAAACATATAGTTGTAATAAAAAAAAAATGTGGTTAGGCTTGGTCGCAAAAAATTACCGTAATCCGGTGAATATAATACGCACTTTTTTCCCAGCATTTTTTACCGTGAGAAAGGGGTGCGTATTATACATCCCTATAGGATTTGGACATATTTTTTCCCTAGCTGAAGCACGGGGTATCATTCTGCCGTATTACCTACGCTGTTCACAGACAGGACCGATACCCCGCTATACATCGTAACATTCCTTCATTATCACATATATATTATTATTTAACCCTTAGGAAATTATTGTTATAGCATGTAATTAAAGAAAATGTATACTTGAAGTCTGTTAATAAATAAACTGTTTCAAAATGGCCTTTAAAAATTAATTTGAACTGCCTATTCTTTATCTCCGTGTACGCCGCCATTACAGATGTTATTAATAGCATGCGGACTTGGATGGCCACATGCTATTTGTAACCGATCTTTGAAAACAGCTTACACATCATTTGGCTCATTTTTAACCATTTTCATGTAATGCTAACTGATTAATTGCAAATAATTATGAAAATAAATAATTCTATAACCTATTCCGTTAATTGAAGCCATGAAACAGTTGTGCTCCCCCACCGCTAACGCTTGACACCTTGGGTATCTCTGACACCCCCCTTAGGCTATGTGTACTATACACAACATAACTATTTGTGCATATATTTTATTATGTTCCAGACCTATAATTGATCACTTTGATCATCATCGGAATCATTTAAGAATTTAATTAGGTCCGTTATCTCCATACCTGTACATCGTCCGTTTTTCACTTCACATGGATTTAATGACTAAACAACTATATAACGCTTTTTAAAAGCAGTTGATTTTATTTACGGTAGAATATTTAATACTAGGTCATTTTAAAACATTGATTATGAATTAAAGATATTCCCGCGATGTATTAGTTACAATAAATCCGTATCTAAGAAAATATTGTTTTTCTTATTTCCGGTAGCGTATTCCCGCGATGAAGTTGAGCGTGCATACAAAGTGTAACTGCTTTGTTGATACTCAGGATTACCGTTTGGTCATTTTTTTTTTATGCGTATTATACATCCCAACAAGCTTTTTTTCACCATTTTCAGGCCCAAAGTGGGGGGTGAGTATTGTACACTACTGCGTATTATATTCACCGGATTACGGTACTCGCCAAAAGATAGTTGGTTTACAGTATAAAGCTTCTCTGAATTTTAAATGATTGAATTTGAACTCTGAATTAATTTAAAAATATTGAGATCAATCTCTTTAATAGTTTTGAAATATGCAAAAAATTCTTTCTGTTAGTTTGGAAACTGACATGGAATGGGCACAGATTAGTTTTACTTTCCTTACTTGACTATGAGACTGAATTTTTGTTATGTTTTGATTTGGAATAGATTAACTCCTGACCAGTACATAAAGACTCCCTCTGGAAATTATTTCATCAAAACTCAGCACAGAAAGGGTCTGCTTCCAGAAATCCTTGAACATTTGCTCTCTGCCAGGAAAAAGTAAGAAGTTAATACTTTCAGATTAACCATCTTCATTGAATGAGGAATATGTCAGTAGAATAAAATCACTTTTACTTTTTATGTAGTTCTGAATCAACTAGAGTTCTTTGTCATTTTGTGTAGGGCAAAAGCTGATTTGAAGAAGGAAACAGATCCATTCAAGAAGAAGGTGTTGGATGGCAGACAGCTTGCTCTGAAGATCAGTGCTAACTCTGTGTACGGCTTCACAGGGGCTCAAGTCGGCAAACTGCCTTGTCTTGAAATATCTCAGGTAAATGGTTAAATCTTGTTTTAGAGATTGATGATAATATTTACTGTTTATACTTCAATATTATCAGATAAATGGAGAATAATAAATTAAATTCTAGTACATGTTTATAGAGTACAGTTTCATGAAAATTGTGAAATTAAAAAAATTATATGAGTAAGAGTTATATCAGTGAGGCATATAAATACATATACAGTCAAAATTCGTTTCTCGAATTACATGTAGATTGGACTGTTTAAAAACTTTGAGATATCAGAATATTTGAGATATGGAGGGTAAAATACTTTAAGAAATAAGTGGTTTGGATGACATATCCATGGTATTAGAGATATCAGTGTTCGAGATATTGAAGTTCAACTGTAAATTATATTGGAATATTACAGAGTGTAACGGCCTTTGGTAGGATGATGATAGAACAGACCAAAACGTATGTAGAGGAGCATTACACCATAGCTAATGGGTATCAGCATGATGCAAAGGTAGGCTTCAATTCTGTGTCTTTTTTTATCCAAGTGGAAACATCCTGTTTGAATTTTCCACTGTATGTATCTAATTGTGCAGGTGATCTATGGGGACACTGATTCTGTCATGTGTAAGTTTGGTGTAGGGACTGTAGCTGAGGCTATGAAGCTCGGACAGGAGGCTGCTGATCTCATCTCAGAAAAGTTCATCAAACCTATCAAGTTAGAGTTTGAGAAGGTAAATTTATGTAAAGACTTCATTGGTTTGAGACTTGATTGGTTACCACAAAATGTTATAATAGATATGTGGGTTGTGTTATGAACTTGGACAGTCTTATTTATTTGCCATTTCATAATGTTGGCTAAAAGGAGGATTTTTTTCTCACTGTTTTTTTGTATATTTTGGTTCTTCAGCTCTTTGGGGAAGAGTTTGCATGCATATTTATTCTTTACGCTCTTTCTGAATGGTAGGAACAGCACTTTCACGGAATGAAATTTATAATTAACCTCTGATTGACAGGTGTATTTTCCGTACTTGTTGATCAACAAGAAAAGGTATGCGGGGTTATACTGGACCAATCCCGAGAAACACGACAAGATGGATTGTAAGGGGATAGAGACAGTCCGTCGAGATAACAGCCCCCTGGTGGCAAATCTGATCAACACCTGTCTACAGCTCATCCTCATCAACAGGTTTTAAGACTCTCTTGTTTGGAATTTTTTCTGTTTGATATATACAAAGAATAATACTGAAAATAGATGTTTAAAACACCAACTGAATTTTTGGGATTTGGTCAAGTGTTAGAAATTCCCAAATTAGGATTTCTAGACATTGATAATGGAAAATGAAATTTAAGAATTTTGAAATAATTTTCTGATCATGCCCCTTTAAATGTGTATGGGCTATATATTCTAGTTTTACCTACAATTAATGAACATCATTACTTACACTATATTATTGCTATGCGTTTATACAGGGACCCGCAGGGAGCAGTGGAGTATGCCAAGCAGGCTATATCGGATCTACTGTGTAACAGGATAGACATCTCTCAGCTGGTCATTACCAAGGAACTCACAAAGACTGGCGATGAGTACGCTGGCAAACAGGCTCACGTGGAACTCGCTCACAGGTCTGCTCAGATTAGTCCAAACAAAAAATAGTCCTTAGTTTCTCCAGCCAATGATTTAAAAAATCTAATAATTTGAAAAGGGAAACAACTCGGTCTTTCATTTGTAACAGAAAATTTGAAGAAAAAAATGAGTTGTTTCTCTTTTCAATGTGACCAAGAGGTCAGCATTTGAAATAATTGGACTGTGGCTGAGAAACTGAAGAACATTATTTTGTTGTTATGTTAGTCTTGACTAATTTAAAGATTCTTACTTGAATTTTTGCTGTTATTCACTGTTTTATGTGTTCCATTTCATGTTATGCATTCACATGTAAATGTGTTCATTTTACTTTTATATGAATTCCTTAGAAAACTGTTTATGATACATTAGCAGGTTGACACAGTTACATCTGTTAAGATTACCTTATGATGACTGTAAGATACATGGTAAGATAATCTCCTTTATCATGTTAATAGAATGAAGAAGCGAGACCCTGGTAGTGCTCCCCAGTTAGGTGACAGAGTTCCGTACGTCATTATAGCTGGGACCAAGGGCTCTGCTGCCTACATGAACTCTGAGGACCCTATCTACGTGTTGGAGAACAACATTGCCATTGACACACAATACTATCTGGAGAACCAGCTGTCCAAACCACTGCTCAGGATCTTTGAACCGATTCTGGGGGAGAAGAAGGCAGAGTCTGAACTTCTCAGTAAGTCAGGGGTGCATGAAGAAAATCTATGAATAGAAAATAGTTGTTCTAAAAAGGAATGATTGGATGAGTTGTTGTAGAGGAGGGGGTAGAATTGAAGCTTTAAGAGGCTGTCCAAGCAAAATTCAGGCAGGGCTTTGCACATGCTATGTCTTGGATTTCAATAAATTTTTGTGTATCACTTCATTTTAACATGATTGTAATACATGTGAAAGAAAAAGTTCATTGTATGCCTAACTTGGCAGAAAAATGTCTATTTTTGAATTTGGAACATGTTTAGTGCAAAAAGGTCACAGATGTTGTAAAAATATTGTGAAGTTTGATCAGTTGTAAAACTACTTAATTCTATTAAACCTTTTTAAAAATTATATTATTTAGTTTAAACACACTGAACTCTTTAATTTAGACTGCTTTTAAAGTATAAATATATTTCAAACAAAAAGATATGCCTTATCAAAGTTGATGCATATTTTGTAAACAAAAATTCGGGTCTTTTAATGTTAATTTGAAATTTCAATAAAATCCAATACATTTTCATGAAAGGAAAAAATGAGGCATCTTTATAAACCTGAAAAATGAAATTTTGAGAAACAAAAAAAAATTCAGTGGGAACAGCATCGGTCTCATAGAAGCAGTTGCACAAAATTACTCATTTTTAACATTGAAAATGAAGTTTTTCCATGCATAACGTGTCATTATTATTGTTAAAAGACAGTGAATGACAGAGTTAATGTCACAAATATTGACTATAATTTAATACATGCTTATATCTTTATAATAGGAAATGCTTTATGACGAAAGAAATAATGATCACTCATCAAAAACCAACATTTTTCATAATTTTAAGTGCAAAAAGGTCATTTTGACAAAAATGTTGAAAACTGAGTTTAAGTCTGCTAAAACTATTCACAACTGAAGAAAATTGGCTGAACATTTCACTATTTGGATGATCTAATATACATTCAAAGGATTTTCAGTATTTCATTAAGTACATAAATTTGAGAAGAAGGATTCAAAATGTGTTAATCACTGATTAAGGAATAATAATTAATGCAGAGTAAAACTAAATGTATTTTTCAAATTCAATTGTATTTGTGTGTTTTCAATAAGTATTAACTAAAACTTCTTAAACTGGTAATAAACTTGGTGGGATAATAATATTGAAGCGGTATAATTAGCTTAAATAAAGAAGGTTTTTTTTTATCAAATTGTGTGAAAAGGTCAAATCCAATTTATCATTGGTACTACTGAACTTGAGGGGTTTTTGTTGTTTTTTTTTTAAACAAAACAATTATAACACAATTCCATAATGTACAAATACACATAAATATATCAAATCATTTCTTCTTAGTAGTAACATTTGAATTTGTAATTATCTCTATATTAGTGCCATTAGCAACTTGTTCAATCCAAAGTTTCAAAATGAATGCATACAACTGTTTTGGAATGAGAACTAAGAAATGTGACCTACTTTCAGTCAGGTAGTTTTTGGAAATTCTAGGCAGGTGTAACTTTTGGGTAAAAATTAACATAAACAGACTGGTATACAAAAATTATTTAGTCAGACTAAGTCCACAATGAATCTAGCAGAAACGTCAGACATCACCCCCCCCCCCCCCCCCCCCATTTTTGGATCCCCCATACTAATCCATTTTATAATCCATGTATGTTGAGCAGCTAAAATATACATGGGACAGTATGCTTTAAAACACCCCCCCCCCTCTTGAAATCCTATTCCCAAATCAAATCCATGGTCATATAAGAATCAGTGTGCCTCTTTTAAACTGTATTTTCCTCTTTTTAAAAATGTATCTCTAAATTACTCAGCTGACTAACTTTCAAGCATGTTGTACATATTTGAATAAATAAGCAGTGCTTAAGAGTGAAAGAATACATTTCATTTACATGTAACAATGCTACGTTTGGACAATTTACTTGGACAGTGTTATTTTATAATATTGGTAATGTTAAGTGATGTCAGTGTCAGTACATGTATTTGCATGTTAACAGTGGATACTGTTGTACTAACTAATATATTTAATTATATTTAGTTATTTACTCAAGATATTGAAATCTCTTAACATACATATTAACTAGGCTAGTATAAGTTACTTTCATAGTATGACAAACAACCATAATAGATGAAGATATCAAACTAATAATAACATTAAAATTAATTATGACAAACAACCATAATAGATGAAGATATCAAACTAATAATAACATTAAAATTAATTTAGTTATCTAAGAAAGTGTGCAGTAGCAATTTGGAATATAAACAGAGAATAAACTCATGCAAGATAACAATTTAACAATTTATTGAGCATTAAAATGCTAAATGATAACATGTTCATACAGTGCATGATGCATGAAGACAAGTTCATTCAACTTCTCTCTCTCTCTCTCTCTCTCTCTCTCTCTCTCTCTCTCTCTCTCTCTCTCTCTCTTGTTTGCATCTTTTATTCATTGAAGAAAAATGTGCAGTGTGCAGATGATTAAATTGAGAAAAACAAATTCCAAGTGATATCTTCTGGATATTCAACCACTCCTTAGAAAACATTGGTTAATTTAAATGAATGTGGCAATTTATATAATGACTTGCAAATCTAGTTAGTTTCTCTGCCATCTAAATATATCCTTTCAAATTACTGCTTCACATAATCCCTGAACCCCCTTCTTGATCTTCTTTCTTATTCAGCACACTTTCACTGTTTCATATGCAGGAATATCATTTTTACCCATGATATTAGATGCTGTAAAAGTCATCCAGATCCACCATGCCAAGCAACTTGATGGGTTTTTTTTCTTTCAGCAATCTTGTAGGTTTTTTTTCTTCTATGTTTTATCCAAGTTTAAATATAGAAGGACAGTACTTTCCAGAAGAATAATTCATTTGCACTTCTCTTAAAAAAAAAATAAATAGAGAAACACATAATAAAACAAATTCGTGTACCTTCAAGTGTTAAGATCTTAAAATTGATAATAAATATTGTGGAACACATACAGAGATTCCATTTCATATTCTGATTATCATTAATAAAACTAATATCATACTGTTGTGTGAAATTGTTTATTTACATTTCTTGTCACATGTCAGATATGTATTCCTACCGATTGCCAAGTCAATAGCTGCTGTGTTAAATAATATTGCTGTGCTAACAAAAAAAAACCCACCCCATATTTTCTGCTGTGTATGTTATAAAAACTCATCATTTCATAACATTTTTTTTCTTCAATTTTTTAAAAAAGCAACATTTTTCAATTACGAAAATTAAAGAGATGAAGATTGAAGACTAAATTGACCTATCAAACAGCTCTCAAAGGAAAAAAAGAGTATTCCAAATCTCAACACAATCCTATCTAAAATTTTTGTAGGATATTTTCCCAATATTACCCACATGAAGCCACAGGCACTTGTTTCTGAGAAAAAAATTTACCCTATAATATAAGGTCATTTTTTTTCTTGTTGAAATTTGTCTGGTAACAGTAATTCATCTCAGTTTCAATAAAATGTTCGGGATGCTTACTATTATTGGCGACCTGATTTAACTTCCAATGGTATTTGAGATCAAGACAACATCACCAAAACACCGAAAAACAATCAACTCTGGCAGCATGCTGTGCACAGACGTTAGTGGCGGCCATCTTTGTTTACATTGGTTTTGAAAATATACCCGCACTGAATATTTTTTAAAAATATATTTCAGCGTTAAAAAAAATTATGTCTATCATAAACAATTAAGCTGATTTTATATGAATTATTTATAGTTGACAATTTATTGCTTTTATTTTTTTCTTAAGTTTTTAAGCCTCCAAATATTCATTTGGCAAGGGAGGTAACTGAAATTATCAAACATTACCAAAATATAACTTGTCTACAATTTTTCAACGCAAGCTTTTCCCACTCATTTTATTTTATCAATAAAAAGTCAAAATATTTTTCTCATTTATAAAAACTACAAACCCTCACCAATAACAATGTATTGGATTTTAAAGCTCACAGTTTGGTACATGGTTTCAATGATTTATATAAGAGAATGAAATATATATATCTTCCCATCCGAATAACCACTTAAATTATTTTTTCAAGCAAATCATCATTATTGTGGGTTAAAAGAGAATACAAAGAAACTATTTCAGAGGGAAAACAAAAAATTCGTGATAATCGATGTGCGATGTTTTCTTATATATTCGCCTGATGTTTGCTTGGACAGCCTCTTAATGTTTACCTGGAAAACTTCCTAATAGGTTATTTACACCAGATATAGTGGAGAAAGTATTTGCAGTAATAACTATCTGCATATTTTATCATTTTCCAGGAAGTATACACATATTGATTAAATTAATTTCTACATGTATTGTTTTCAACTTAAATTTGAATCGTTACCAACATTGTGAAATATCCACATTGAGAGTGGATTCTAATCGACATTACATTCAAGAGAGAGAAACAGTAGTTTAAAATGCTTTATGTTTGTATAATGATGCAATTCTTCAATTATAGGGGGAGACCACACTAGAACTAAGACCAAAGTGGCCTCCAAAGTTGGAGGACTAATGGCGTTTGCCAAGAAGAAGGCGACATGCATAGGATGTCGCACTGTGCTGCAGGAGGATGGTAGGACTTAGGATTATTATCTTCTGAGGAAGATTGAAGGATTGTTATTTTAATACTATTCAGTCATCAATTCCCTCTCCCACCAATAAAAATATATTCATTGTTGTCTTTTTTGATAGCATCAGAAAAGATTTTCACAATGTAGCTCTTAAAAGTTCTTTATAATTTTTGATATCAGAGTTTACATATTTAAATTCATTATTGGAAATAGTAAAGTTGTCCAACTATTGGACATGAATTTCCATGGTTTTCCTCATCAGCTGGTAAATTGTTTATTTGTTGTTGTGAAAACTGTAAGAGTCACTTTATACGATGTTGGTTAATTGTGGTTGTAGGTATAGCTGTGTGTAAATACTGTAAACCAAAGGAGTCGGAGATCTATCAGAAAGAGATCTCTCACCTCAACATCCTGGAGGAGAAGTTCTCACGGCTGTGGACCCAGTGTCAGAGGTGTCAGGGGAGCCTACACGAGGACGTCCTGTGTACTAGGTAGGTTAGAGATAAAAATGTCTTGTTTATGGTACAAGATAGGCCAGTCTTTGCATGTAATACTAATGCTAGTTGCTGAGGCACAACAACATAATGGTGAATGCTGTTGCATTGATCAATTATACTGGCATTTTGAAAAAGGGGGATAACTAATTTTTAGTTACTTAAAAATTTTTTATAGTTGTTCCCCTTTTCAAAGTGTGCTTTAAATCTGTGTATAAAATATTATTATTTTTTTATCTAAGAAACTAATAATATTTTTTTGGCCCAAACCACAGTTAATAAGCATGAAGCTCTTAACTTTGTACATATCAATTTTTAATGTAACCTTTTTTTTATTTCAAAATAACAACCCTTTTCCTTCATTAGCAAAACTGAAAATTATAGAATTCCATGTTTAAATAGTCATAACTTATTTATTTTTCTGGTTTCAGCCGAGATTGTCCGATCTTCTACATGAGAAAGAAGGTACAGAAGGACCTAGCTGACCAGGACAAGTTACTGCACAGGTTTGGGAGCCCCACCTGGTGATATCCACCCCCAGGGTACAGGTCCACCAGCACCAGCTACTGACCACACCCCCACCCAACCCCACAAATTCTTCAGATGATGTGTTCAGATTCATAAAACATGAGGGTACATGTTAAACTGTTTGAGACTGTGTTTGTGGTCAGCGTTAAAAACAATCTGGCACCATGGAGAGGGAAAAGTCAACAGGCTCTATGCTGCTTTTGACCTGATATGCAGATAATCATGTCAATCAAATATGTTTACATTGACATTGATTGATTGTGCTAAATGTGATGAAAGTGCTAACACATGTGATATCTTTCCACTTAATTCTGAGTTTTGGTCTAATTTTCAATGATGGAACAGTTGAATCAACTTTTTATCATGAAATTTTGTGATTAAAATGAAATATCTTGTACAGTATAGTGATATTTAAAATGATAAAAATTACTTTAATTTGAATGCTAATCTTGGTCATCTCTTGTGGGACCTTTATATTTTCCTCAATTTTAACAGCAGTCACTAAGAATTTGGATGGGTGGGGAAGTGTTCGCAGGAGGTCTGTAAATATGGACTTCACCCTATAGGGTTCTTAGATGACCATATAGAATATTTAATTAATGATAAATAATACACTTGGGTCGGAGAGATTCAACTCCCACACACTAGTCTCAATCATCAGACTAGGGCACCTTGAGGAGGTTCAAGTTCTTTCATTGGCTCATTAAAAAGTGTGCATGAATACAAATGTAGACCACAGAGTTAATGGACGGAATGTATACACTTTGGGGGTCCACAAAAGTTTGCTATTTTCTTGCAAAGTACATGTTTTATCCATACTTCATTAAGATTTCATTCATAATAAGTTTTTTATATGGGTCATAGTGCGTATTGACACAGAAATCTTGAATGTTAAAGAGAAGGGCTTCACGGCCATTAATTGAATTCGGGCGTGAATTTTCCGATTTATTTTCGGAATTAAAAAGCCATTTACGGTCCCGCTCATGTTTGGCGTGTAATTTCGTGGACAAACATTTGAGGGTCCCTACATAAATATTTTAGAAGTGTTTGACTCAGATTAAACAGATGTTAAGATCCCTGCCCAAGCATGACGTCCATGAATAGCAGGTACTCGCTACGTCATAATCACGCTATGAGTCAAATCTTTGATGTATTCAGGAGACTTCAACTTTTCAATTAAATCCTTTTTATCTGGTACAAGAGCGAGAAATGGATTCAATGAGCACTGTAGGACGTAATTTATAATTCTAGTTTTTAATGTTTATTAATTCCAATTGAATTATCAGTCGTTTACATTTTTGTCGAGCCATGAGGTATTTTAGGTATTTTGAGGCTGAAAAACAATCGGGATCAACTTGTCGCATACTGTAACAAAAAGCGAGACAATCAGGTTGAATTGCGTGACTCGAGTGTGTTGCTATTTGCATTGATTTAGGGAAATGTTTGAATAAAGTTTTAAATACGGGGTCACTAAATTTAAATCCCGCCGCATATAACGTAATGCTCATTGACGAGTTGTTGGAGAGCGAGAGCAACTAGTGGTGTATGTGTCTAATTATAGGCGCAATTGACCCGAACTCAACTCTAAACAAACATTGATATAGTAATTTTGACATAGTGACTGGATATATTTGGAAGTGTTTACAGATTTATCTTGAGAAACGCCCACAATTTTCAATTCACTTGTGAAATGAACAGATCAAGGTAATGCATTGACATATTCTCTTTTAATTTTTTTTATTAATTTTTTTTAATTGATCACTAGAAGCTTAAAACGTATAGATATGAATATGATTCTATGTACAGGTACAATGTCGGATCGTCAATATTTTTTTTAGTCTTTCAAAAGAACCATTTTCTCTTTTTATTTGAAAAAAAAAAATAGAAATTGGAAAACCTGGGAATTTGAAAGTGGGTGTTCTTCTGACGAAGATAAGGAAAAAAATATCGGTTTGTTTGATTTTGTTGAATTTTACACCGGTCTGAATTTTTAGTCAAACAAATGCAGGAAATATTGCAACAGAGGGTTATTCCATGAAGTCTGGTATAGTAATACTTTAATACTGTTTACAATATACATGTAATTTTTTTAAGACTTTTTTTTTTTAAATCAAAAGCGTGTAGCTGATAAAGTCCACCGGTGTAAAACACTATCCAAAATACTGAAAATAAAATAAGTTTGTGTTTATCAAAATATGTTCTACACAGAAATTCTACGGCTTATTTTTCGGGTAAGAGTTCTAAAAACAGAATGTTTTGAATTGGTTGTTTATTTTTATGTTTTAGGCACCACTGTTCAAAACTATATTACCCTACATTTTACTTTCATTCATTGCTACAGTACCTATTGAACCAGTACTTAGAAATTTTTAGTATGAAATAAAATATTTTTCAAGAATATTTAGGTGAAATAGAAAATGTGGTTAAAAAAAGAAGAAATTTGTTTGACCCCCTCCCCAATTTGATATGATTTATTACGAGATTAAATAATAAACAAATTGAGTTAAAAGGTTAAAAACAAGATTTTGGTACAAAATTGTATCTGTCTGTTTACAGAGTGTGTAGATACAAGTTTTACATGAATGTTTAATTTTTAGTTTTGAGTGTCGGTGGTAGTTCGTTTTTAAAAGAACAAACAGGAGATAAGAGAAACAAACCAATCCAGCGGAAGTTGGTAGATTGACCCCATAAATCTGATGTATAAAACAGTATTACACCGTCACAGATTCATTGAAAAAGCTCCTCCATTATCACCGTTAAGTAAATTTTCTGAGATTGAATTTTCTGGTTAAATAAACAGCGCTACTCTGAATGAGATAAAGAAATTCAAATCGATACAGGGCCGATTCCCGGACAAAGCCCCAGGAAGGGGGGAAATAAAGGCCAGAGCCGGGCCTATTGTCACCGCTGGTATTGTCATCCAGCATCCATTGTCACTCACGGGCACTGGCTTGTTTCTATCTACATCTGACCCTCTTTTCGGTTTACAAATTGTGTGATTTAATAAAAATAAGAAAATGTTTTCCTTGAAGTATTATTGGAGTGTAGATTTTTAACAAGGGACCGAAATGACAGGGCATTTTAGCGGCCAATTTTAGAACATTTTTATATCTGAATATATACGATTCAATTTGGTTTACAGATGCAATCTGTTTAATACACTTTTGTAACCCATTTCGCGACAATAAATTTAGGTTATATAGCGGGGCATAGCTTGTATTCAGCCGCTCGTAAAATTGAAGTAATGATTGTATATCTGAGAAAATAATCCAAAAAGCAAATATCTTATAAAAAAGATGAATAATCAATGGTGATTCCCACAATTTAAGGTGTTCTGCTTCAAAATTCACAAGAGTCTTGAATGCTAAAACGCTAATGCGGGGATCAGACGTAAACGTGCACTAAAAAATAGAAATCAATATATAAAAAAAAATACAAAGTTGTGATGTATGTTGGGCTTCTTTGATGATCCATCGCTGCTTTTTTCCGAGGCCATGCTTTATATCGTGTGACTCTAGGTACATTTGAGCGTTACCTTTTGGGAACCCAATCAGATTATTTGAGTCGCTATAATTCAATCCACGTCTGAGTGTTGCCGATATGGACGCCTTATTAGTCATTAAGACCCGTATTTCGGCTCCTATTTCCGCGTTATTATTCGTCATACTAAGAGCTTTGCGTGCGTGTTTTGTAAAAGAACTCAAACAATAGACCGCAATGATGAAACGCTAGGCCGTGTTGTGATGTTACAACATGAAATTATTGTAACCCGACCCTTGCTACTAATGAAAAGCAAAATTCATTGTCATGTAATATATCTGGGTATGTTTCTGCTAGGGAGGGGAGATGGGGCGAGGGTCATTCAACTTTCCACCAACATGTATACATTATATTTAAAATAATGTAATATAGAATTGTGTATTGTGAGTTAACATTGTAACTATTTCGTGATAATATTAAAACTGTATATCTCGGTAAATCATAAACTTAAAAACGCATATTTGCAACTGCTTGCATGTTGTACTTGAATTACAAATGCAGAATATCGGATCCCTCACTCCTAATAACTTCTATATCAGTTGACACAACTCGGCTGTGAAATTTATAGGAATTAAAGGGACTCAAAATTATGTAAAATCTGAACAACTGTCCCGCTCTGATTCAATGGGTAGATAACCTTTATTTAACGTCTGTATACCTACATAGTCATTGATCCTGGCTCATCCTCCGTTACGCAGCCGATCTGAGCGGATCCCAGGTAGATTATTGCTCAAGTCACCAATATTATATAAATGATATTCTGTGAGGAATTCCAGATTATGTAACTGTTGAAGTATTGTGTCGATTTCACGCTGTGCCTTACCTCTAAATCCGATAATTCCGAAAGGTTGCATCAAAGAGTAGTTGATCCGGGGATTTTGAGCGAGATCGACCGTGCTGTGTTACATTTCTGTTATTAATTTATTTTGATTCCACGTTGAAGGCCTAGGTTTTGGATTTTTAACAAGTCCTTTGTTGTAAGTACAGGTTTTATCGATATATTTTTGATAACGAGCATAAAATATGCATTGTGTTTACATTTCTTAAAATTTTGCTCCTTCAAAAATGTCCGCTTAATAAAAAAAGTGAAAGGATAAAAAAGTAAAGGTAAAATCCCCGAAACAGAGACAGATTTTCCAAAACAATTATGAAATTGCAATTGTGTTCACTGAAAAAGAGAAGAAACGTTTTAAATTTTGTTCTTTATAAACGTATATATATCGATGTTATCTGTGAGTAGAGTACATTGGAGTGTTTCTCCTATTACGTGTCCATGAAGATATCCGTTCGATACAAAATGCTTAATGAATATTTCACTAATTTCCACCACTAAAAACTGATTTGTGATCAATGCACTTAACAGAGACTGCAGGCCTCGAATATTTCGCCTCTAGCACATACCGTGTACGACTTGATCGCAAGAACACAGCAGAAAGATACTTTACCGCTACCTCATGTACCGGACACGACTTGATATACTGAATTGCTACTTAGAAAACATCGGGTGTAACTTGATATACTGTATTGCTAGTTAGCGCAAATCGGGTACAACTTGATATACTATATTGCTTGTTAGCACACATCGGGTACAACTGGATATACTGTATTTTTAGTCAGCACAAATCGGGTGCAACTTGAAATACTGTATTTCTAGTTAGCATAAATCGTGTGGATCTTGATATACTGAATTGCTAGTTAGAAAACACCGGGTACGACTCGACATACTGTATTGCTAATTATAGAGCACATCGGGTACACCTTGATATACTGTATTGCTAATTATAGAGCACATCGGGTACAACTTGATATACTGTATTGCTGGTTAGCACAAATCGGGTACAACTTGATATACTGTATTGCTGGTTAGCACAAATCGGGTACAACTTGATATACTGTATTTCTGGTCAGCACAAATCAGGTACAACTTGGTATACTGTATTGCTAGTTAACACAAATCGTGTGGATCTTGATATAATGTATTGCTAGTTAGAGCACATCAGGTACAACTTCATATAATGTATTGCTAGTTACCACACATCGGGTATGGATTGATATACAGTCTTGCAATTTCGCATTCGTTTGGTATGACTTAATATACCGTACTTCTAGTTAGTAGAAACTGGGTACGATTTGATATACTGTATTGCTAGTTAGCACAAATCGGATGCAACTTGATATATACCGTATTGCTAGTTAGAGCACATTGGGTACACTTTTATATACTGTATTGCTGGTTAGCACAAATCGGGTACAACTTGATATACTGTATCGCTACATGTAGCACACAAGGGCTATTTTTTGATATACTGTTCTGCTAGCACACACCGCATATGACTTGGCATACTATGCACGTATACGCCGGCACATAGCAGAGACGGCGTAAGGGGCGACTCTTTGAGGTCTAATCTTTTTTTACCTATCGTGTTTTCACACTTTCGGGGAAAACTTGATGATAAACATTACTTAGTCCTCTACTTCTTTGTGTATCGACATTGATCCAGTTTCTCCAAACACATAAACCGGGTTCTGCTTTATTTTAGTTTGGACAACCTGTAAAAGACTCGGGTCGTTAGCTGTTTCATTTATCAGAATCGAGAAATAGTGGGCCATTCTCTAAGTACACACTGGAGTCGAGATTTGATGCTATGTTGTATAAAATTTTAAAGATGGTTTTGTCAACATTGATATACGCAAAGTGGGGCGAGTGGCAAATATTGGTCTTATCAAACAATTGCAGACTTTTCGTTGTGACGCGAGAGATGGAGTTAAGAGGAGTCGGGATTGTTTGATTGAGCTAAAATTTACAGTTAGTAAAACCATAAACTCTCAAATGTACTTCCTCTCAAACATTGCATGTACTTCTAGATTTTTAGATAATAAATAATCATCGACACTCTCCATATACTTGTTCCTTGTTCTTTCTATTTTTAAATTTCAAATTAAAATAACTACTCCAAAAATTGCTTATCTCTCTCTCTCTCTCTCTCTCTCTCTCTCTCTCTCTCTCTCTCTCTCTCTCTCTCTCTCTCTCTCTCTCTCTCTCTCTCTCTCTCTCTCTCTCTCTCTCTCTCTCTCTCTCAGAACAATAATAACATACATGGTCCATTATACCCCATTTTCCTTGTCACCTTATAACACAACAGTTTTCAAATTGGATTGGAGACATATCAGTACCCATTTAGTGGATATAACAATAGGGATAAAAGGTCGCCACTTTTCAATTTCTCGCTAGATTTGAATAAGGCAAGTCTGTAATATTGATTCTTTAAATTAAGATATAATTACACCGGAATTACGACAAATACATCGGGATACAGCATGTTTGATTTCTTGTCAAAATACAGAAGCAGAGAAAACCTGAGCAAGCGCAGGATATTTGCCTACCTTTGAAGTGACAAGTTTCTGTTTGGCTACAATAAGCAATTTTGTGTATTTACCCTAGAAATAGAATAATTAGCCATTAGCGGAGTCCCCCTACAAATAAACTCTATTTTGATGGCGTTAAACACAACCTAGTCAAAGAGAAGGGGGCTTCTCCCGAGATCCCCAGTAATTCTGATATTTGAAAAAAAAAAATGACATTTGTTTTTTGAAGCATAGAAATATCAAAGGAGCGTTGTTATGTGATGTTACAATGTACAAATGTCAACTGTGTATTAAAAAACCCAGAAAGCCCTCTGTTTATCATAATCGACTTTATAGTTTAGAGTACAACACAATGATGAAATAGAAAAATATGTTTCACTGATAAATTTAACTCATTGGCATTGTACTTTTATATGCTAGGTAGAAAATAAATGCGCATCGTTTCGTAAACCAGCTGTATTTGAAGTTTCTAATTTTTGTTTTTCATTCATTATTTTAGGTAGATGCTTCCGACTTCAAAACAACGCCTGATTCCTTAAGGTAGGCCACGTCATCGTAATCTTCTTATTTTACGTCATTTACATATTACGGTATTTTTGAAAAGTTATTTTCTCGTTTATATTTCAAATACATATTCATTGAAATACTTATATGAAAAGAAGCAATGATGATCTTTTTATTTCTTCCAAAATGTGAAACAGTTTGTCGTAATAGAATCGATTGTTACGGCATAATCTGACAACACCCTACAGCTAGAGATTATTAATAAACATGGATAAAATGGGCGACCTTGGGCTATGCCGCTTTTAATTTTTTTTATCTACAACATATATAGCTTGCAAAACAAAAAAGAACACGAGATATGTATGTAATATTCACAGCAATTTTAATCCTTTATGAAAAAATACCCGTGATAGCTATCTTATCTCGGCTTCGGATCAAATTCGTGCGAATTTACAACGGTAACATGTTAAATTTTCAGCTGATAAGACTTTTTAAATGTTCATTATGAAGGAATCGAATTGATTTTATTGAATTCAAGCTCACATTGAATACTCATGAACTTGAAATGATAATAAATCTATTATTTGTTTAGGCCGATATGACTGTCTGGCTTTTTTTACTTGCACATTTAGTTAGCGGTATAATTAAGCCCGTTTGAACATGTGCAGATTAGTGATATCACTTCCTTAAGAGACATGTCTGTTGAAATCGATATGAACCACAAAATTCCTTTCAGTTCTTTACGGCGACGTGTCGTTTAATCACTTCTGGATACCTTCTCCATGGTCGTCTACCCTGTCTGTATCAAAAATTGGCCATATTTCAGATTTAAGCCCTATCTTCTTGGGTCTTTAATATTGGAAGATATAGATCAGATTAACTAAGTAATACTTCAGTTCGATTGAAATATCGCCGTAACCCAAGACTCAAGCCCCCGAGATTGGAGGGGCCAGCTATCAATGAACAAGTCTAATACAGTCGCTATCTGATCAGTTCAGGCAATGAAGTGGAGGTTTGTCTTGTCTGTTTATAAAAGAGGTTGTAATGTGGACATAATTTTTTGTATCTTGGCTGAAATTTGTCATGCGTTAAGTGGCCAAATAGACCACATGAGAGATACTCAAAAACGCCAATACTTGAACAACGCGAAAGTAAATTGCACCTTATTTATAAAGTTAACCGGAAGACGTATGGTAAACTCCCTCCCATGTCTGCAATCTTACGAGTTCAACGCAATTTGTCTAGATCCAGGGGACCCTTCTATTAATACGCTGCATCGCCGAGTGATTAATAGCGAAACTGCTCCAGTAAGACTTTCGGCATCCCTCGGGCAGGCTCGTTACAAACAATCATGTAATAGTGTAATCAATTTTATCCATATAAATAATGATAGTTTTTTTACTCGATGATCAATAGATGCAGAACAAGTAATTAATTAGCCCTGATGGCAGCCATGAAAGATGGTCCAAAGGACCGAATCTGTCAGCTCTTTATCGAAACTTCAATAACTATCTTGTTATTACTCCAGACTCATTAAATTACATGCTTTTTATTTTCTATAATGATTAGTCCTTTGTTAGAGCTACCCTTTGATCCGCAAGTCTTATTTCTCAAATGATTAAAGCTATACTATTAAGGAGTTATGTTTTATGTATGAACATTATTGCAAATATTGATTGTGCATATGTGATGCGTCTTTTCTCGCTTTTTGTTGTCGTTATTAAGGGAAAAAGCAATGGTAGACAATGGTATGCAGTGTTCCGCGTTTCCACGGTTACAAAGTGATATTGGGTGGAAATCGTGAGAACTTTACACCCAATAATGGAATTTTCTCTCTCTGTCCTAGTTCTCGAGTCAACAATATGTGACCGTCTGCTTTTTCAAACAAAAAATCGTAAAAACTTTTATTTCATTGCAATGTCCCGGCGACGGTGACTGTAAAGGCATTTAGAAACTGAAGATAGGCTATTACTTTTATATAGTTTAAGAAATGTCGCCTCACTGTACCCACCAGTCTTCCACGTAGCAAAACCATTAGTGGAATATTTTTCAATAAACTGAGAACCCGTATGACAAAAATGACATTTATTTTTGTGAGTAGTCGACTAGAACTTGAGTTGGAACCACCAGACACACAAATTTGAGAACTCATCGTTTACGCTAATTTTCACGAGTTAATTTTTGGTCTTCGGTGAAAATGTTCTAATCTCGCTATTTGTGAAATTTCTCGGCGATATCTATCAAAAGTCACAACTACCCGCGGAACGTGTCCATGGGATATACATCAAAGTCCCGACCCCCGGGGCCCGAGGGCGTGGTTCAGCATACAGTAGATAGACCAATGATATAATATTTATCGACTGGCTGAGGTCACTGTCTCTATATCTATGACTGGGTGTCGTGTGGTGGCCCATACTGACAGTTGTTTTGACACGGGATGTTTTGAGCGCACGTGAAGAGAATTCCAAATATTCATATATCTATAATTCTTTGGAGCGTATCATTAGGGGGATTTCAAACTAATTGGGTAAGACTGATTAGCGTTATCATTTTAAAATAGATATAATTGTGGGTTTTCTCGATATCCATTTACCTTTCATTTGATATGTATGTCGTGTGGAAAGTATACGAAATGAAATAATAGGATGACGTGCATAATTATTGTTGTTTGGAAAGTCAGGAATGTAAATAATAATATAATCAAACCCACGTGTATAAATGAATATCAATTACAAAATAATTCTATATAATAACTATACATAATACATTTCTCAATGACAGGAAATTATATGAATCACTCAGTGTATTTAGGAGATTCCCGAAGTCAAAGATCATCCTTTCGTTACTTGGTCTGTTTGCATTCTTTGAAACACAAAGCATCTTTTATAACATGACTAAAATTATTTTTGAGTTTCGTTAAAGAAAAAACCCACAAAATGGCTAGTTCTGAATGATAGTTGAAGGATTGGCGGAAGCTTTTCATCATTCATAACAAGTAATGGTTCCGACCTTGGAATCCAATGCCGCGTACTTTTAATAGTGTATTTGATCTATCCGTTAGAGAGTTAATTAAAGTTTTCCGTGCAGTGTGAAATTACCGTGCTAAATTCCATAAAATGTCATGCCCTCCGATTAAGAAATGAAATGACATTAGATATAACAACTAATAATATTATATTACCGTCTCTGAGAGGTGTTAAAACTTTTGTATCAAACAGACACAAAATGCATGTGATACAAGTCTTATTCAAATTGCTGTAAAATTAGGACAAACGGCTGAGATATATTTGGCCTACAAATGATTCTGTGATCTCTGTATAGATGGGAGGGGATTTTCGGGGAGGGGCTCGTTAGACACTATCACTTTGTACACGTTTAATTATACGCTTCTCCCTCAACATTTTACTCCACCACTGGTCCATGTAACTATTTAAAAGTCGACTCTGATATTTAAAGGCAGCTTACCGCAGGTTGACACTTTAATGCGTTTTGAGAATTTTATTAAATAAGTCTGGGCGTTATCTTGCTATAACCGTTACACAGGGTGCAGATTTGAATGCAGACCCACGCCAGACGCAAGCCCTTGTTTTAGGGGAGACTTTGCTAGAGAGACAATAACTTCTTCCACTTGTCTGAGTCCTGGCTGTTATAACTATTAAGATGGGTTTTTTGTGTCCATCAGGATTATCTGTATTTTGAATCTGAAACAACGGTCTAGTGATGGGATTTTTAAACTGAAAATTTGGGATATACTTATTTTAAAGGTTGGTAAAAATTTGACGTGCTTTTATTTTTATAACTTTTACCTTTTCTTCCGGTTGTGTCAAATGGAGATTTTATATCTCTAGACAAGATTTAATCATGAAATCAATTTTCAAGTAATTGGTCCAGTCCTCATTTTTTACGACTCCACGTGACCCGGATAGTACTTTACTATGTAGAGTATATATGTGTACTAAACACCATTGATCGTGTAACAACAAGTTGTGATTTGTTATAAACCTTTACTGTTTATGAGTTTATGATCTTAAGTCCCGGAACACACAGGAAACGGATTAAACGGTAAAACACCTTACCGTGTTTTCAAAAACAAACACCTAAACTGATTAAGAGCTAGGTAGGTTAAATATTGGTCGAGAATAATGTCAATTGTGGATTAACTTAATCCAATTTCTACACCGGGAGCAGCTAAGTCGATATAGTACGGCTTGTAGAAGATTTGGCCTGTCTGCAGTATTACTTTGCTGTACAGGGTATGTCTATAGCTTGACAAGTTGAAGTGGGGCTTAATATAAGTTTTGATCAGGGATCGATGATCCTTCTATGGGGATTAGAAATCAGATTAAGACTTGAGGATCTTAGCCTTCGTTGAAGGAACATGAAATCCGCGTCACTAATTGATTGATTTTTTCTGTACTTCTTCTCAATGACTTTGTATATATATTAAACAGTGACAGATGTCGACAGCTCTTATGTCGTAAATTATTTTTGTCAACAATCTGGCCAGCCACATTTGTTATATATTTAACAAGAAAAACACAAGACAGGGTTAAAGAACAAATCCTTGACATGACATAATGGAGCATTGAGGACCCAGGGGTCCGGATATAGGCGCAGTTAGGGCAGCGCCCATCATAAATAATCCTGAAAATCGACGTGTCTATTAGATTTATGATGGCAGGGACTTCCAAATCTAATTTCCAGAAATAAATTCTAAACGTAGGCAGGCTGATATATTTATATATTACTATATGACAAAGTTATCACTGACCAATAGTTGCGAGACCACTCGAAGGATAGAAATTCACGCAGCACATAGCAAATGTATGTATATCAAATATATCATATTTAGTTTATTGAAAGTAAAATATTATAATGTTTTTAGAATTTTGCCAACCGGGGCGTTTCAGACCGTTACAATGAAATTCAGCAGACCCGAAAAAAATTGCAAATTAGCGTCTTTTTCACAGTTAACACCCAGAACAAAGGGGCGTGTGTCTGTCCGTCAGAACCCGTCATCGCTTTAATTGGATAATTCCCCCTTCACAGCAGGAAGGCGGGAAACCGGAAATATTCAAAGGGATCCGAGTAATCGCCCCTTTGGAAAAGGTGTGAGACTATATTACTCGTGTACACAATCGCAGTGGGTGAGGGGCCAATATAAGTGTGTACTCGTTTTTGGTAAACTAACACATGTACCTTAGTACTTCTTAAGTTCTGTGCTGGCCAGTGACCGTTAATCTGTGAAGCTAAAAACAAAGAGTGGGGTTGGTTCTGCTCTTAACCCTTATCTAATTAATTTCCCCACTTCGTGGTTTTGCATTCATAAAGAACTTTCCTGTTTATTCCAGGTATGTTGATAATAATACCTTTGGTTTAAAGAAATTTCTCCAGAACAATGCAAGAAATTGGCAATAAGTCAATGTTTTTTCCATAATTGAACAATTTTGTGGTTCTTGTTAAGGAAAAGAAACCAATTGTCTTTGGAAAAGAAACCGATTGTCTTTGGTGGTCTTATTATAAAACAATATCCTCTGATCGGAAACTAATCAGTCTCAGACCACCGAGGCTTTGTCTATTTAGTAAGATTGTCATCGATGTATTGGAGCTAGAGATTCCAATCGGAATCTAGCGTGACCTCATGTAAATACCATTCCCGCAGTTTTAATATGCACTAGCACGCCCCTATTTGGGGATCCCCGATACCCCCATTGTCAACAAAGAATGCCAAATTGTTTCTAATTTACGATCCGTAATGATGTCGGGAATTTAAATAGATTGAATGGACAGCAAACAGTGATCTTTTGGCCGTGTTTGGCTTGTATCTACATAAAGTGTTTATTGTCGATATTAATTCCCAGGACAGGGGTGGACCCTATTGAAAACAATATATCCCTCCATACACACCCAGGCATCTATCAATCGAGCTAGGGTGATTCGTCACTCGTACCTCGGCTCTTGTCGATGGAATGCGGGGTATTCGACAGTTCAAGTGACAGTTGAGATATCTTGAACGTTCAAGTGTCTGTCAGACAGGCATGGAGTTAATTAAAAGTTGATTCAACTGGACGTTTTTATTTCATCGAAACGATCTGAATTAAAGGAATCATATTCGGGGATTTATAAAAGTAAGATATTTCTCACCAAAATAATGAACCACTTAATTTGAATTCCAATTCAGCCTGAAGTTTAAACTTTCTAAGACCGTTGATGTAACGCATATTTCTTTACTATATGTGATAAACATCTGTGGATTAAGAGGGAAAAAATATAAACAACTCTTCAATGATATTTCGTTTTTCGACTTAAGATGTTAAATAAGTTGTTTATGAAATGAAAGTTATCTGGCAGCAATCGAGATTTACACCTTAGACCAGCAACTCCTTAATACGTAATCTTTTGGCTTAAGTAAGTTAAAAATAAATTGGGGTATATAGGGATTAATTTCTTTATATTCAAAACCACAGTTGGACTTGCAAATCCGATTGCGCCAGGTTCTTGTTGTGCATTTAATCAACACTACGTGGCGATATTCCAGCCAAATGATATCTTAGATTTTGAAGAGCAAACACATAAATAATTTGATATGACTGGAAACTGATATTCATTGCCCGTGATCGGAGTATTTTCTATATAAACGGTATGTGACGCAATACTTGTGTTCTCTTATTGCCTTGACATGCTTTGCACTGTCAGATATTTGATATGTAGGTTTATGTGTGTATATTTATAATGCAATTAAATTTCTGAATTTTCTAACAAAAAGATTCCATCTCGTTTCGTTACGAATTGTAAAATAAGAGCTTTTAATTTATTTACTTATCCAGGTTCTAAGACCGTATTCTAGTCTGCATATATTTTTATGTAAATGCGCTCTTTCAGGGTGACTTTTAAATTGGGAATATCTTCACAATTTTTATATCGATTTTTGTGTATTTTTTTGAAAAAGAATTTTTCACAATATAATTATGAAAGAAAAACAGTTCTGCAGTCAACTTTTAGCAATGAACAAACAATTTTATTCTTATATTAACATCTGCAATTGTTGGAGTTTGTAGAAATCATGTTCCTCTTGCACCTATTGAGTGCGACTTTTATTATAACTTGTGAGGCGATTACAGGTTAACGGGCGATAAAATGGGGGATATTGACTAAATCTCCGTTTTTATTGACACATTATCAAAGATGTGTCAACAGCCAACAACGACGTGAGTTGTAATAAGATTAGATTTGAACAGGGGGTGGGGCACGGTATACAGAGTATGTTAACATTGACACAAAATTCTATCGAGAAACCAGCTTTATATTCGGGGTAGGCCTGGAATAGGGTATTGTAGTAAATGTTCAATATTATAAAAATTTGATTTTGATTTCGCGCCTTGTAAAGATTATGCAAAATTAAACGCCCTCGATATAAAAGGGAAAAAAAATAAATGTTAAAAGTCAAAATATAATGTTAAAAAGATTAAATGGCAGCTATGTCAATAATGATAGGAGTACATCTTGCTTTACTGCAATAACTTGGTATTGATTCATCAAACCATGCAGGTGTCCGTCATTCTGCAGTCTACTAGCTATAGATTTACACATCGTAAAGGATTCAATTTGCAAACATTGAATTCAACAGGTAATGTAAGAGAACTTGCTGTGAAATGCTTGTTTGTGCGGTGATCTGACAATCTTGTTTTTCGTTACAGATGGAGTACCCAGAACAGCTTGTGGTGGAAGTCCCCGTCTGGGTTTGTGGAACACAGAAATGGGTAACGGGACTGACGAAGAGAACCACGTGTGATGACGTCATTTATGCATTACTCTACAACGATGGCCAACATGAAATGGAAAGCACGGACAAATACACCATTTACGAGAGATGGCGTGACGTGGAGCGCCCTCTACAGGGCAGAACCAAAATACTCAAAATTTGGCGTGCGTGGGGCGCCGAGCAGTGTAATATTCAGTTAGCCATGAGACACGCTGACGAGATTGGAGAGTACGGTGAGTTCTTACACTCAAGGCGCAGACGACACCGACGAACCAAAAACAAGGAGCGGGAATCCCGCAGCCGACATTCCAAGTCCAAATCGGAACATCGTCATGGGGAGTCCGAGTCACGCCTGAAGTCTATGGAGGAACTGGCCAAGTTGGTTATCCAACAGGAGAGGCGGCTTCATGACATCGGACACAGGATCGAAAATACGGACAGAAAGATTTACAGCATCGAGTCCGAGCTTCATGAGTGTCGCGTGGCCAAAGACGGTGAGAATTACCTACAGGAGGCCTACCTCAACTCTGGATTGGAAGACAGCATGGCAGAGTTTCTACGGAATGTGGAACCCGAAAATCTGGAAATGTATATTCAGTTCTGTGAGCGCGTGATCGATCTGGACGACAAGATAAAAAACGAAGAATCGAAAATGATGGATCTCTCCGGGCAGATTTTTGAACAGAGTTCGATGAACGACGCATTCTATAATGCTGATATGTACAACACGGATCGAAATATCGAGTCGGAGCTGGCGAACCTTCAGGCCGACCTCAACCGTATCGTCTCTGCCAATATGATGCAGAAATATAAAGCGGTGGAGATAACCAAAGAAATTGACTATTGCGACAAAGTTCTGAACCAGAAACAAGATATTATACAACAGCTTCAGAGGGAACTGGAATACGTAGAAAAATGTGACGATGATGTTGACAGAGTGCCCAAGAGTGAACCGAATCATCAGACTGTGGATTATTTCCACACCAGCACTCCCATAACGCACCACACTGAGTCCAAAATCAAACATTCGGCAAGGCGGGAAAACGATAGCGAGGCTGACTACGTCAACATCGGCGCCATTATGGAATGGCAAGACAAAGAGGAGCAAGGAAGCTGTGAACAAGACTCGAAAGAAACGAATGCCAAGAAAAATTCGTTCGACATCGAAGACTCGTTTTCAGTGGATACAGACAATACTTCAAACGATTCCCAATTCGGTTCAACCAACCACCGAGAGAGGTTCCAACAAAACCGTCCTATCTTCCAATTCCCCGCCCCGAACTCTTTGGACAACGATGAATTAATCAGCGAACGGATTCACAAGGAGATTTATGCGTACAAAACCCCGCGAAAATGTGACTTTACTCGTAGTCTGACCAGCCTGAATGGAGATCGTTCTTTCGCATGTACGAAAAGTATGGACGAAAACGATTCGAATTCGGACACAGGTCTTAGCTCCATGCATAGTGACGAATCTCCTAACTTATTGGAAACCCTTGTCTAACGATAACATTGAAGTCACCGTTTGTGTTCAAATTTTATACCCTATATTATTTTGACAATATTTGTCGATACTCTGTGAATGAATAAGTATTAAACAAATTAACATGTATTTTTAGTTCTTTTGTATACAATATGTGCCGAATGAGAAAAGGAGATCAATTTTCACAATGTTTTTTATTAAATTATCGGGAAAAAAAGTGACATATATGTATCATAAACAAAAACAAAAGAGCGAATATTTACTCATATATATAAGACAACAGCTTAAACGAAGATACATGTATATACACAAATAGGTTGCCATTTTTATTTAGTTACATTACATTTGTACTAGTTATCGATGCGCTCAACGATTCGGTTTACAAAATATTTTAATAATTCAATTATCTGAGTACAATTTGGTGCCCTGAAGAGCTTTATAAAAGAAATCGCTGCGAATGAACTTTTCGCATGAGCATGAAAGCATATTGTCTAATTTTCTCGGTCCTTACGCATGCGTTCTTTTCCTTGTATGTATTCTTAATATAAGACTTGCTGAACACGCAGCCTCATTCGAAGCTGAAAGATAATATCAGAATCGTTATCAAAATTTGATCCATAATTTTATTCATGAAACATCTCTTGAAATATGATTTCACCATTGATATATCTAGTATACTAGTACAATTCAAAAGAGATACTTTATAGATCCATCGAATTAATTATTAATTAATTAATTAGAGATGATAATTTTGGTCAGGGCGTGATCTAATCTTTCATAAGGCCCTCGGGCTTTATTGGATTTGATCACGCCCAAACCAAAATAACCACCTCATAATACTCAAAGAATGATTCCTTATTCTTTAAGCGTTAGAAATTTTGCCCAAACCAAAATAACCACCTCATAATACTCAAAGAATGATTCCTTATTCTTTAAGCGTTAGAAATTTTGCCCAAACCAAAATAACCACCTCATAATACTCAAAGAATGATTCCTTATTCTTTAAGCGTTAGAAATTTTGCCTAGTATATAATCTCACGTTAGAAGAGAATATGAAGTGAATTTTGAATTAGAATAAATGATTTGTACATTGTAAAACAAAATTCACGTGCAATTCACGTGAAGTTAACACGTTACACTGCTATACTAAATTCGTCTTAATGGCATAGTAACTTAGAGTTTGCTAACACAAGTGAAGAGGGATAACTCTGATTTTTATGTTTTTTAGTAAACCCGGAACTAGTTCTACATATATGTATTATAAATGGTTTTCAGTTACCCGGGATATAGTTTCAAGTGAGCCTTTTTGATTAAATTGCCCAGCGCGTATTAATGAAAGCCATTGCTGCCGATGTCGCCATTTCCAATTCCTTTTTTCTGGAATTACTTGCTCGATTTCAACCATCTTCGCTAGCCAAGGGTTTACGGGCCAATTTGCTCTCCATTTAGTGGGAGCGGAGTGGACCGAAAACCTTTGGCTTGGGAAGATGGATTTCAACCAAATTTTATGCATATTACTTTCGAGTGTTTTTGTTAAAACCCAAACACGATGGATTTGTTCAAGGGATAATTTATTGTAATAGGAAAATGTACAGAAAATGGGTTCCTAGTCCTTTTCCCTAAAACCAATTGCCAATATTATCGAAGTTTATATATAGGCTTTCTCATTTATAAATGCAGTATCTCCAAGCTAAACCAGTAATACCCAGTGATGAGGCCTCATGGGGGACGCAAAGTTCGACATAGAAAAATATGCATGGAGTTTATTTTTTATATACAGAAAGTACAAAACTGCAGTATGATATTTATATTGGAAATACTGATCCAAAGCAATTTTTGAGGAACAAACGTGTATTTTTGACACAGAACGTACACGTATCGTGTATCGTGGTGTCAACCTTCGTGTGTCGGTGGAGGTAACGGAGTTTGTAGGCAGACCTCATATCTAGGCAAATATATGTGAAAGAAATGAGATGGGCATTGTGTTAGCATAATGCATACATGGTTAGGAAGACTTGTAATACAAAATCGCCCTTACATGCTTCTTGTCATTTTATTTTTGTTTTTAATGCTGTATTTACAAAAAAGAGATAACTCGATGTTTATTTACAAAGAAGATTTAATAAATCCGGTAATATTGTCTAAAACTCACATCTATTAAATTATAATTGAAATAATTCAAGTTAAACTATTGCATTACCTTGTAATATTCACACATGTAATAAATCCAAATCCAATGACATCGTTTTACAGCGTCCTTTAAATGTGATATTGTTTATACTTGGATAATAGAGCCACTTTTAGTATATACACACTATCCTATCAAAGCTTGTTCTGTAGTATTTCTGTGGGTAATCGAGAAAATTTCGCATAATGATTCATTAGTTTATCTGCACTGAAACAGAATTGCATGACTCTCCTTCTTGATATTTTTTTTTTTACTTCAAATGAAATATTCAAGATGGCCATCAAAAATAATTTAATTATCTTGAAGTCATATATTACATGCGCGGATCCGGACCTTCCTCCCCTTCTTTATAATAACGTGTACTAGCTATTTCAGTATAGATTGCGATACCCGCCTCATTGGCGTATGATTTGTTTTTAATTTTCTTTAATATAGAGATTTTATGTACTATATATATTAGCAAGAGCCATACTTTACTGTCGTATCGATCCATTTTTAAGCTAATTGTGCATGAATGAGTAGGGAGGAAATAAACAATAGGACATTTTGAAATAAATAAAAAGGAATAAAATAAAAAAATAAACAGTTAAAAAAAATATGTAGATATTGCTTATAGTCAAACCATTAAATTTGAAAGTGGGAAATTACACAACCTACAAACACGGACCGGGCTCTCTCTCTCTCTCTCTCTCTCTCTCTCTCTCTCTCTCTCTGTGGGAAGGGGGTTGCGCTGTATGTATCATAACCATTAAAATTAGTACCTTTGGCATACTTTTTGTAGAGCAACACTCTCTCAAAAATTATTTGACGTTCGTTGATACCTAAATAAAACTATAAGTTGACAATGATGCAAGGTATGTGTGTAAGGTATCACACCGGTAATCGGCCAATCAAAATGAACTCAATTGTAGTTCCATATATACTTCAGAATTATTTTTTTCCGTGAGTGCATTTTTACATTTTCCTTTACTCAGTTTTAAAATTTTTTGTACCACTGAGTAGGGTATTTCATGTATTTTGTTAGGTGATGATCTTTTTTCAAAGGGACTACTTCTTTCAGGGCACATGCAGCAGCTTCCTGGGGAGTGTGCAGTCTGTTTACATACAAATGGAAAACACGTGGTTTTGAGGGTAGACATGTTTGGAGCTAGATATTTTGAGAAAATGCAGTATCGCTTGCCCTTTTTATGGTGTTAGCTGATGAGATAGGTAACAAACATTTCCTCCGAATATTTTGTCATGAGGAATACAAACTGATTTTTAAGAATTTTTTTCCCTCTATAGTGCTTTATAGTGAAAACAATTACCGGCGTTATACCTATAAATTTTGCTGCGCTCGCCAGAACGGTAGCACCGTAAAACATATTACCATGGAAAATTTAATTTCAAAATATAGCCCCCCCCCACCCCAATTCATCCCTCGGCAAACTTAAATATCCCTCGGATTCTCTCTGAAAGAATTTTTGGATCCGCGCATGTATTACCCATAGTCCTCTGTGTCTCCTTACTTACTCGGACACGTGACAAATCCCTCTTTCTGATTGGATAGATGAAACTGTCATAGTGACGTCAGATCTTTGTTGTGTTGTGACGTTATACTTATTGTAAAGATTCCAGATTTCAGCAGATTTCCACGATGGCTGGGCCTATCATTAGACATACAAATCAATATCCCGATGTGAGTATTTCAGTTTACAAATATTCTACAAATATCCGAATATACTACCGTATTATACCTTTATATGCAAGAAAGTTTTAACGCGATATCTTACCTTTGTAGGCATACTGGGACGTAAGTTACTACGTTCCTCCCCATCAATACACTCCTGCCGAGATTGAAATGGTAAAGACTTTAATTTATTTTTATTCAAATTGTAATTCTATGTGGTGATTTTGAATTATAACATGTTTATTTCTGTACATTTTTTTTTAGTACTTAATAAGTCCCAGACCTCAATTCCCCCCTCACGAGCCAGTAAGTAACCTAATTTATTCTGAGCAATCATCTATTCAATTAATCGTCAATTAGTTTTAAACTATGAAATATTGATGAAGATTATCTATATTTTCAATCAGTTAATACATTGACGTCCAATGCACGTTTTCTTGTAGCCAAGACCAGTTCGTGAATTCCTTATTGTTTCAAATTTGGTAAGTTGTTTTTTATTCGCTGTTAATTCATACCGCTTCGCAGTAACTTTCCAATTTAATTTGTTGATTTATTTGGCGTTTTATGAATTAAAATCGTTTTCAGGATGATTGGTTTGAGGACATCCTGGATGAAGCACAGGAAGAAATAGAAATCGAAGCTATTGTAAGAATATAAATCTATTATATACGGTTAGAGAACATAGGTGCTTGTCATTTGAATCAGTGAATAAAATATAGCCAACGTTGTTGTTTTTTTTTTATTAAAAAAAATCATTTCTATACTCACTGATTCAAATAGAGAGCGCCTTTGTTGGACAAGTCAGACCTGGGTTTTCATATACTTGGCACCCTACTTCCCTTTGACTCTCAAACTTTGGTTGTCGGTCAAAAATGCCTTAATGAAGCACTGTCAACATTTAAATCGGCAAAATACGTAAATTAGTGAGACGTGTTACAAGTAATTTATAGAATACTCGTTTCATATTGTATAAGAAATTCTACAATGTAGCACATGGCGGGGTAGGTTCTAGCTGTTGTTTTATATTAATCCTGGAGGCTGTCTTATTTTTTATAATCTAATTTTGATATAATTTTATTCAGGCTGATCCCATCGCCCACCGGGATATTGTTACGGCATTTTTCAATGCCACAAATATAGAATATCCAAAAAAGAAAAAGGTTTGTACATAATTTCATTGTTAGCATCATTTCAAAAAAATGACACAACATGTATCTTATCTATAATTCATACCTACTGCTGTGTGCACATGTACAAAACTCGGGGAAATTTTTTAAAGTGTATTCTTTAGTACATCTGTATGTTTGTTTTAAATGCAACCACCATTTACTTATATATTAATTAATTTGTACTTAAATTTGTAGACATCATGGATTAGGAGGGGTGTTAACTTCTTAAGGAGGGCATTGGCCCCCGTAAGAAGACTTTGAAATAAAAAATGAGGCACAAATCAAGCACAAAATGATGGCTCGAGGCGTAAGTCAACTACATGTTACTGTTAATGGTCACCTGTATGTAACTGTAATTGTAAAGTCAACTTCATGTAAATGTAAAGTCAACTACATGTAACTGTAAAGTCAATTACATGTAACTGTAAAGTCAACTACATGTAACCTTTAGGTCAACTACATTTATGTGACAGTTTGGTCGTTAAGCGCGCAGACCAGGAGAAATGTTCACATGTGAAAATTTTACGTATGTACTTTACACATGTAACGTTATAATCCAATCTTTTTATAGATGTTATGATAATTTAAAATTA
This sequence comes from Magallana gigas, assembly GCF_963853765.1. Taxonomy (NCBI): domain Eukaryota; kingdom Metazoa; phylum Mollusca; class Bivalvia; order Ostreida; family Ostreidae; genus Magallana; species Magallana gigas. Next base: position 12,251,630 of record NC_088857.1, read on the forward strand.
TCAATTTTTCAATGTACATGTATCTTAATTACAGATACCAAATATATGGATTTGTTTCGGTAATCTTTTGATCTTAAATTTGTTTTGTAGGTATTTTGCATGAACATGATATTTTTTTAATGGAGTAGGATAATAGCTGGTTATTGCAGGATTTAGACCCTGTCGTCCATCCAAATTTTTTTGCAGACTGGAAGCTACAGTAGCTAGACCTGCAGCTATAAATAAAGGATATTTATCACATAATTGAAAGGGGGTGTGATTCGGTCTCGAATTTACTCCATCACGTAGTTCCCTGTGTCTGACTCCTTAATTCTAAAATTTATTTCTTTTTAAACGGGTCCCTATTTTACCCATGAATATTAATAAATAGAATGAAATCTTTAAACAATCTTTAAAATGTGACTTTTTAATGAGCTGGAGTTTTGTGGAAGGGGGGAGGGTGAGATAAATTCATTTCCTTATTATTATTAAAGCATCGCATTGATACCAATTGGAATGATCCAACCAGGGACGTATATACTTAGTATATACGTCCCTGTACCAATAGAATTTTTTTTTTCAATAATATGGTTTTAAAACATTCAGTTCATGTAAAAACATGTAAAAATTTCTTTATTTTTATGTATTTTTATTATGGGTTTATCATGTATATTATTATGCGTATTCTTGAATCTAGAGAATTTCTTGAATCTAGAGAATTTTTCTAGCTTTTTTTGGCATCATATTTAAATATTTTTCCCACCTTCAGTTCTTGAGATTTGATGTTTACAATCCAAAGTAATATTTTTCGGCTCTAAAGCCTCTAATATTGCAAAGGATATATAGTAGAGCCCTTAAAAAATATCTTCGGGTTGTGTTTGAAATATGAAATTTTGCATATGAGTTGTCAAAAAAAAACTATTTCAATGTATGTCAAAATGTGCAAATTGAATCTACTTTAATCAATAAAAATTTCTTCAAAATCTGACAAAAAATAACAACAAAAACCCTTTTAAATATAAGTCTTGTTTTCAATAAAATATATAGAGAAAAAAGAAAAGTTGACATACTTTTGGCATGTTAGTGTATATTTTTGTGTATATTTAAGGAAAAATACGTGGTGTATATTTATTCAGAGTACACACTTATGCTTTCTTTTGAAAACATTTCGAATTCTTTGTAAACGTGATGGGGTACGGTTTGTATTGGGGACGAAATCATATTGAATAGTCTGGTTCCCTCTGCTGGTTCTCATGTTAATGAATCGGAAAAATTATCAAAATACGAAAGCACAGCGGTAAAAACCAAGAATGGCCAGAGAAATCAAATCAAAACTGAAAGGAACAAGTTCTAAATCAGCGAGATACATTAACCCTTTAGTAGTCTCAGTAGTAGGTTTCGTACTCATAATTTCATTCTACTTGATCTGGAAATACTGTAAGTATTATTTTGTTATTGAATATTCATTTCTCTTGCTGTCTTCAGGTCTTTGTCAATCAGTCTTGAATTACTTTAAAGGAAACAACAAGGCCTATACTAACTATAGTGAACATGTCATGATGATAATATTGAAGTGTTATGTCTACTCAAGAAAATTACATGTCAAAGCTCTGATCATGCTGATAACTAACCAGTTGTGGATACACAAACCTACTTTTTGCTGATATCATTGCATGAAAAAGTTGTCCTATTTTCTTTGGCCCCAAACCCCCAAATATAAATAGTGATAATAAATCCATTTCAGTCCCAAGAATTGTCCTATATATATAATATAACCATAATGTACACCGTCCGAATTTAATGTTATATGCATTGTTGTTGATTTATTTTTCAGATCACATCCAACAAAAGTTAATAACTGATGAATCAGAAGAAAACTGGTTAAACATTGTATTTAATAAACTGTGGAAATCCGAGAAAAAAGATCCAACAGAGTCATCAGGAATTTTGCCTGGGATATGGAATTCCGTTATAGATGATTTTGAATTTGTCAGATTGTGCATCTTTGGATTCATTTCAAGAAATGTGAATCCTGTTGTTGCCAGTTTTATTCAAATGGCTTGTGCAATGCTTTTGATATTCATTATAACTATTAGATACTGTGGATACATTTTCTGGAATACAGGAAAACAAAGTGCGAGTAAATCTAAAAAGAAAAATCCGCAAATGTCCTGGAGTTCGTTTGCTCAGCATATATCTATAAAAAGTATTATAAAGACGTTGGCCATTGTGGCTCTGTTTATAAGCATACCCATGGAATACATGAGGATGTACCAAGAACAAGTTGCCACCAAAGTTGCTCACATGAAAGGTGTAAGTAAATCAGTTTTATTTATTACAATTACGTTCTTTTGTTCATGATTTTTTTCCCCAATTTATATTAGTGAGTTATCCTAATTTCTTGTTTCTAAAAAACCCCACAAAACATTACCATTAGCCTCAGAACAATGTAAAAATGTAAAACATATTGTTTTTATTGTATTTTATAGGGAATTCCCAAGGAATGTGTTCCAGAGGAGATGAACTTTATGAAGACTGTGAAACACTGGATAAGCTGGGAGTTGTCATGGATACACGAGCCGTGTGAGAAGTACCACAAGGCTCTGATGGTGGACCCCATGTATGAGATCTCACCCCTCAATGTATGTCGAAACAGACCAGTCTAGCACCAGGAGCTTGTTATATACTGAAACTATACAGCACATTGCCCAAAAATGTACAATACAAGACAACCAGCACAATCTAATAAAAATTAGTGTCCTTCACTCTGCCGTATTTGATATATAGCAACATATCAAATATGGGAGCGTGAAGGATCTAATTTTAATTAGATTGTAACCAGCAACAATTAGATCAGAGCTTGTTACATGCTTATAAAATTACCTGGTATACAGATTACAGCAGAGAGGTGCCAATATCATGGGAGGGTCTAACTGAAATTGATAATTTGTAATACATGTAGAAAGGAATGAATCTTCTGCAGCTAGAATACAGAGTTTACAATAGTTAGCTTATAAATAGTGTACAAATCAGGGGAAGGGGCAGTTTTAGAAAGAAAATATATGAAAAAGAAAATGTGTATGAAAATAGAATTTTTTAAAAAGCTAACGTAAAATGTTTATCATGTGAAACTTAACTAGCTTAGATTCAAGTTATTAATAATTAGTTTTCTTGAATTGATATGATAGCATAGGTCCGTTCAACCTACAACAAAACTTAATGCACTTCAAAGGGCCTATAAGACATGATTAATATGAAATCATAACAAGGCTTTGTATCAGTTTATGGCGATAGATTTTATTAATTTTAGAATGCGTTTTTACATAATTAAGAAAGAAGTAATTAGCTATGAAAAACGTGTATACAGTATGTGGAAGAATAGTGAAGGAGATAACTCTTCCTTACTTGCATGTACACATAGAGTAAATATATTTTATTTATATTATGCACCTAACAAGAAATGTTTATTTTAATTGAGCCTTCAACTGTGTAGAATGAATATTTAATACCACTTTTCCATTTGACATGTACTAGTAATCATTTATTATGTAGAATGAATATTTAATACCACTTTTCCATTTGACATGTACTAGTAATCATTTATCAGGTTTCCTTGTGACAAATTAAAATTGTAATGTATACATCTGTGAATATTCTTGTTTTCCTATTGTCAGGTGCTGTGGTCAGTTTTAGTGCGAGGTATCCTTCACCCCATCGAGCTATTATTCTCCAGTGTAGGGAAGTGTCTGAAACTCTTCTTCAACGAGATTCCGGCCCAGTGGCAGCTTCTGATGTTTGTTTTGATGGTTGTGGTGGTAGTGGTTGTGATCATGGCGGCCTGTAACTACAGGTTGTCTCTACCATTTGTGAAAATAGAACCGAAGACACCGGTCACATCGCCAGTCACATCGGGACAACGCTGTGGCAGTATAGGTGGAGACACCCCTCGTAAAAGTAAAAACTCAAAGTTGTGTTCATAAAGAGAATAAGAATGATTCTTATTTATAAACTGTGGGAATATTTAATGGAAATCAGGGATGAAAATGTCAGAAGAATGATTTTAATTCCTATGCAAATACTGTATGAACTATTTTTTTATACGTGAATTTTACATGCATCGAAATTTTATTTAAAATCATGGATGTCCAAAGCTTTTTCTCAGGGAATGTTATATAACATCCTGTTTTTATCTGAGCTTTATCAGTACATGTAGCTACTATGTAGAATGGAATGCAATAAGATGTGATTGTAATGTATAATTCAAATGTTATCTGTATTAATTAATACAAATATATAGATATGTGCAGCTAATTGAACATATTACTTGTAAATCAAATCATATTTGATAATTAATAAAACTGTATTTTGAACTACTAATTTCTTTGACATCTTTTGTACAGCACTGATGTTTAACCTGTCTTGTTATTGTATCGTGTTTGGGTATTTCCAGCTGTGGAACACTTAAATGTATGAATGGGTCTCATCCTGTGTATGATATTTATCACACACTTTACAAGGTATCTTTTCTTGTTCTTCTTTGCTCTCATATCTTCCTGTTTCAATTTCAGGAGGTAAAAAAAAAACCCATCGTTTTGTTAGCCTGGATTTCTGGTTTCTACTGATAGATGATTAAAATTATTAATAGAATGAAGTTACCGGTACTGTTGTATGGGTGTTTTATTTAGCATTGTGAAATGAAAAAAATCTGCATTAATTTATAAAATGATAAATAAAGAGGTCAGTTTTTGTGACATACTGATTTTTTTTTTTGGATGAAGAGAGTTTTATGTGAACAATTTTGTATTTTAGTAACTTTAATGATTTTTATAAATGTCAGTGTAGATTTATTCAAATTATGCCATTATTCAAATATTCAACGCTAGGTATTTCAAATCTATAGGCACTATAGCCATGATAACTACTTCTTAGACGTAAATCAATGACATGCATTGATTTTATTTCTATTTTTCTATAATTACTGATACATGTATATTATGATAACATTGCTGAATGATTTGTACCCACCTAGAACCTGCAGTCTATCTTTGGTTGCCACAGTGATGGTTCCTGATACATGTAATTTGTACTCAAAACGTTTTATCACTGAGCTACCAACCCGTGCTTTGATACTATTCACGTGTAGTCATTACCTCATAGCAGGCATTATACAGTTCCATAGTCCCATTGTTGTTTCTTCTTTAAATGCTTGTTAGTTTTTTTTCTCTTTTTAATATGTTGTTTATGTTTGTTCAATATCTTACACTATTTGCAAACTTTTAAAACTTTTTTTAAAGATTAAAGAAGGGGGGGGGGGGTAAGATTATCCAATTTCGTGTCCTGTCCATAAATTTTTAATCACTGTTAAGAATTTTCAAAAGTTCCTAGCTGTTTATAAGCGTTGTGTCATGACTTTGATCCTGTGTAAATATGACATGTCTTAAATATTTGGTAATTTTGCTATCTTAAATCAAAATATAAGTTCAAATTTTTGAAAGGGGAGGGGGGGGGGTCCGAAACAACCCAACCCCCTTTTAAAAGGTAGATCCGTTGCGCGCATGTTTGCATTCATCCAAACCCTGATTCTCTATTTGTAGTATCATTTGTATTTTGTTATTCAAAAAACAATATTTTTTATGTTTTGTTGTTATGTTCATTAATAAAGTAAATGAATAAAAATTAATAATGATTTTCCACGTATTGTATTAAGAGAAAAATCCTACGGTATATTATACATGCATCTAAACTACTGTATCCAATGTAACAAGAGAGTAAACATCTTCGATCCTCAGGTCGCCTAAATTTTAAATTTAATCTTTGATGTAAACGAACACTTTTCAGATACATGTATTTTTAAAAGATTTTTCAAACATTGCTGAGGGTCTGACACTATTAACCGGTCTCAAATATTTGTAATACTTTGAAAAATAAAAATATTGAATATTATACACTGTACAATGTTTATGTAAGAATAATATTCGTATTAAGAACCAAATAAGTCATTTTGATAATTTAATAAAATTTCCAAGCCCTGAAAGTACTTTTAGTTTTAAAACAAATAACATCGCACATTCGCAGGAGTAATATAAAATTGCTTAAGAATGTGTGAATTTAATATTACCAGTATATATATTTACGTGTAGTGTTTGGGTGCACCTTGTATGTATTTTATGGGTACAGGTTGTTACACCGCCTGAAGCAATGCAGATTAACGACGAAGTGTGGTTCTGTGTTGTACGAGCGTACAATTAATGTGTCTCACCTTTTTACGTGTACATAGTGTTTATCGTCCACAGAGATATTGATACACACCACCAAGGTAGATTTTTATTTATTTATTGTTTTTACAAACTTGTTTTACTTTAAGGAGGCTGGATGGTTAACAAATAAATCACCAGTTCTGCATTAAACGTTTGAATATGGTATTTGGGGATATAACTATTATTTGATAAATAAATAATCCAAATGTTTTGCCTTTAATATTTGAACATTTCCCTATATTTATACAAAACTCTTTGTCTAAAAGAGGTAAATATGGCCCCAGAATGGCTAAGACTGTTTAGCCCTCTTTAACTCAATATCATCAAAAGAGACTGAACACTGTAAATGTGTTATTACCGCGATCATTGTACAACATAATTATACGTGCAACATTTTTTGCGTAGTTCCGGTACACTTCATTAATACACCGATGTACTTGAAATCGATTAAGGAGGCTGGGTGATCATCAAATTACCATCAAATGTACCTTAAACTTTGACATGTTAAATTTTTGGCTATAATTTAACATAAAGTAAAGAAAAAATAAAAATATTGTAGCTCTAAAATTAGGGCATTTTACTTCTTTATTATACAGTGGTCTTCTTCAAAAAGAGGTAAATATAACCTAAAAATGGCCGCCATTATCCAGCAATCTTAATGATAATATTTCAAAAATTTCAGTTGTCTGATTCCTCACCATGAACTTTCGGAAAGTCATTTTGATATACCTCGTTGTGTTTGCGTGGTTCGTTGTGTATCACTTGGTTCTGGGTCAGGACGAGATTACATTCTACACGGGGCCCCGTGTCCTTATTGGACCACCCGCACCAGTCTATAACCAACCCCTGGGCTTCAACGGGTCCGGAAACTCCGGGGACCTCGTAGGAATAGGAATAGCGGGCTATCTGGTCTATACACGTAAGGCTATAGTATGTCATTGGGTATCTTACATTCATGCATATAATACTGATAGGCAATTAGCTTAACTACATGTATATAAGGGAAGAGAAATAAAAATGAGTAGATCAACCAACAGAGTTTATTAATACTCGGTAGTTATATATACGGTTGAATTTTCGGATACTTTATATCGATATTTCAACAAAAATCTTGACGTTACTTGTTTATCATGTGTAAACAAAACCAACTTGCAAAGTGAAAGACGTCTGAAAAATTATTATTCAAAAACAAGAATTTCATTCTTTAAGCCTGTTACTTAAAAAACCAGATTTCATTTTGAATAAAGATTGCCATAGGAAGACGATATCATTTATTCCTAATTAGTGATTGCATTTAATTTTACCTTTTTTTTTTTATATTCAGTGCTCAAATTCCTGGTCCCATTGGTTTTTATATCATTCGCTGGGCGATCACTCAGGTAAAGTGTTTTGTCTTTTGCTTAAAAAATATGTATTTCAACTGTTGTTTTATCGATAATGTTTTTAATAAATGTAAAAAGCCACTGTGATGATTTTAAAATAAACATTATGAAATTCTAGGAATGTAGCATTGTTTTATACGCAGGCCTTTACATAACTGAAGCAAGATTGATTGAAATAAGTCATTAAATTATGATCATTTTTGTTTTGTTTTGTAGCAACTGAGTTTGGAATTTCCTCTTGGGTATTTGTAAAGAATAAAGTTCTGCATACATTAAACTTGCTTTTATCTATACTACTATATTAAAATAATAGACTTTAAATTTTGGGCTTTAATACCGAGAAATCGGAAGAGTACTGTCTTTTGTTTTATATATTTTAAAGATCATTGGTACTTGAAGATTACCAATTTGTTTTTATTTTTTCTCAATCAAGCTTCGCTTCAACGAAAATTCCTTTAAAAAATCCGGAAATCATCTGATTTTTTTGGATTTTACAATCTTACGCATGCGTATTACATTCACGCTAAATTAAAGGAGGCTCTTTAGTTTATGTTTCCACATTACCACATTTGCATGGATAAACTCAGAAACGATATTACAAATACATGTTAATTTTCATTGAAAATTTGTCATATATTCATCAAAGGAAATACGGGAGATAACTCTAACTCAGTGCATTTAATATGAAAAATCCCGAGAGTTTCGAATGTCAACATGGTGTGTAAATTCGGAGCGAGTAAAAAACGTTGGTGAAAAAGTGTTGAATTCTTCATAAATATGAATTAAATTTTTAGATGAAAAATATTTTTAGGCTCAAAATGGTTTGCTATGAATAATTTAACTGTTATTTTCAATGCAATTTCGGAGCGATTCTGCAATGTTTTGCTACATTACGGGTATATGGGAGGCATTTTAACTGTGGCGATGGCCTGTCCCGAGACACAGTTAGATTATTCAAACTAAACAGAGTATAGTAAAATTAATAGCATTATTGTAGGCTTAAAGCTTGGTTATGTAAATGTCAACAATACGGTGTGTTGATGTAACTATAATTCCGTAAATGTCCGTTATCATATGCAATGTCAACCCTTGCACGCGCGGGTCAATCTCTAGTTTTATTAAAGGGGATACATGGGATATGAATATCGGGTTTGTCAAGTGATCAAATCCCATAAAGCCAAAGAGGAAGAATTATTAACAACTTGTATTTGTTTCCCCTTAAACTTGATATCTTTAAAAAAACATGATAAATTTAATTTTCTATCTTGCAAATTACAAAATGTTGCTCAATTATATAGTCCTTTGTGCGCATGTTACACAGATGTAACAAAAATATTGTTATACAAAATTTTAATCTAACAGTACAATACCATAAATAAATTAAAAGATAACTTTGACAAGACAGCACATTGAAGTGAATTAGAGTTTATGTGTATGTAAATGCGTATGTACTGCACGAGAAGCTTAGAATTTCACAACTTCCGTTGAAGTTTGAGTCAAAAAGTAGCTGAAATTTTAATTCTTAAATTATAGCAATTTAAAAGAAATTTACAGAGGACAAATATAATAAAATTTTGATTAACATATTCATAATCACAATAAAAATATTTGATCTGAAAGTAATCGTAAGTATGATCTCAAATAAAAATATGTTGTGAAATAACATTACCCGAAATATCATGATATCGTATGGTGTTTTTTTATATAGGTGGACAGTTCTTTTATTTTTTATTATAAGTTTTCTTTCAATAGTCAAAACTTTTTAAAATTCAAATGGTAAATCAAATCCTTATTTAGAGCCTAATTTTAACAATTTAACTTGTTATTTAGAGCTTTATGTCACAAATATAACTGTTGTTGTTAAGAGCTCTATTTCCCTAAAATAACTTTGTTGTTTAGAGCTCTATTTCCCAAACATAACTTTGTTATTTAGTGCTCTGTTTCCCAAGTGTAACTGTTGTTATTTAGAAATCTATCTCACAAATGTAAATGTTGGTATTTAGAGCTCAATTTCACAAATGTAACTGTTGGTATTTAGAACTCAATTTCACAAATGTAACTGTTGCTATTGGAGCATGAAGTGTCGTGCCATTTGTAGTCTGAGCGTTGGAAGAGGATGACACAGTCTGACGTACCGACCCTATCGGGGTTACCCGGGCCCCAGTTTGTCCAGGTGAAACTCTGAGAATGTCCCTCCCACATAAACTCTCCGTCCCGTGATGCATCAGTCCCGCCTATCCAATAGTCACGTGATGCGTATTCTACCAATACAATGTCACGAGTATATATCATTATTACTTGCTGTATTTTTTTTTTTATTTGGATAAGAACGTAATTAATACATATACAAAGAAGAAAGATTTCACTAACAGGGTACTATACTCCCTTTTGAGGGAAGTAATGATTTTTATCCGAATTGAAGGTGATATTAACATTAATTTTGCCTTCTGATCTTCAAACAAATTGGGTATTATATGTGTAATTAACGAAGTGTGTAAAAAAGGACTACTCAGCTTACAGTTTTATAATAATATATTTAAGCATATAATAAGCAATATAGCCTTCAGCATATAGACAGACCGACAGACATACCGTTACACAATTTAAAGAGCATTTACCTGTTATATTTCTAGATCGGACGAAGTTCCGGAGAAATGTATCTTCCTCTTGGCTTGTTATTCTCACATACTTTGAACTACCGTGCTTTTGCTCGCATTTAACCTGGTGAAAATTTAAAATATTAAAACTGTTTACTTAGTTTTTATTATAACTTTATTTCCATGATAATTATTAGTATAAATTCATATTCACTTTGGCTATCACTTAAGATTAATCAAAGAATAACATTATTGAAAACCCCTAAAAATTTATTCGTACGCGCGTATTTAAGAGCAGGTAAACACGAACTGTTTAGCTCGTCCATCTTTGATCTCAATCCATTTACCATGTATGTATTGTAAACGTTTTCTAAGCCCAAATAAATAGACTTAGTATTACATTTGGCAAGTACATATTAGTTCCTTTCAATCTGTATGATTTGTGTCGAGCAGTAAACTATCTGAAATTCATTGCGAAATATTTTCGCGATTTACAGGTAAAAGTCTGGTTCACAGGAACGAATCTTTACAATATTATTTTTTTTCAGAAAAACTACAAAAGAGACACTCGACATTTGCCCGTGCTCAAACAAAAACTGCTGTTCCCAACCTTGTTTCACTTACTTTATACAGGGAAATATTTGTCACCGTTTTATTTTCGCCCCCTTTTGTCCTTGTAGTCAGCGGGCAAAGTTAAGACTTGACGAATTCAAATATCTCAAATTTAATATCTCTTTTTTCACAACTGTGCTTTTGCGCATTCAAGACGGAGCGAGACCGTTTGCAAGCGTAGAAGGGTGAAAACAAATCTGTACACAGTAGTAATACTACATTTAGGTTTATGTTTGTTTATTAATATAAATGAATGTAAGTAAAGAGTTGTTTACCTTTCCTTGATTCCAGTTACCGTAATCATTCCCAAAGAAGTAGCAAGAGTTCTGGTAAGGAACCCATTGTGTGGGGCACGATTGTGGAAATTCTATTGAGATTAAAAATGTTTTCTAATTACAAGAAGTTGTAAAGAACAACATTGTCGTTTATAACCATCAATATACTGTCCCGACTGCTTTAAAAATATTATTGTAAGGGAAACCCAAAAAGGACGCAATACCTTTTTATATTAACAATTGAGTATAGTGAAGTTTTGCTTGGATCAAAAGGGAAACCATGCATTAATGTTGTGGTTTTTTGGTGAACAAAATGGACGATAGGCCTTTTAGTATGGTACAAAACTTCCAGCATTCAGGTAAACTTAAATTTTGGCGCCTTTTAGTATGGTACAAAACTTCCAGCATTTAAGTAAACCTAAATTTTGGCGCTTGACATTTCTTCCCCCTTAACATGTATGTTGAATAGTGCTAACGGTTTTGACGATTGTCTTTCACTATATATTCTAGATTTTGTACTAGTCCAAAGTTTATGCGTTAACTTAATTAAAATTTCAATTTTAGTGTATTATAACATCAGAATGTTAGCTTTTCCTTCCAGTCATCCCAAAAAACATCAACTACAACCAAATACATGTATTTTATTTTTTAATATCTTTGTCTGTGATAATATTACGAATCGATTTTGTAATGTACAGTCCGATAAATTAAAATGACGTACTGTCATATAAGTATTCTAATAGCTAAGTGTACAATTGCTGAAAATGATATAAGTATAAGTAATAAGGAATCATTGTTTGAATATTATGAGGTGATAATTTAATCATAAAGCCTTTCGGGCTTTATTGGATTGATCACGCCCCGACCAAAATTATCATACAACCCATAAAACCTGGAAAACTGTTCACTTGATTAGTTCACTAAAGTTTCTCAGTTAAATGAATCACTACAAAAAATAAAATCCCCTCCCCTATAAAAGACATTGACTGTTTACTAAATATGAAGTATATTCATCTTGTGTGTATATATATATATATATATATATATATATATATATATATATATATATATATATATATATATATATATATATATATATAAAGTTTAGACAGATATACAGAATTTGTCAAATGTTCTCAATGGAAAGCCCCAATAAAAACCCAATTTCCTAAACAATAATGTCCAATCCTCTAAAAAACACCTCCAAAAAAAATTCCCAAAGAACCCCTACCGCTCTACCCCCTTAAAAAAACATAAATAAAAAAATAAATCCGAAGTCTCTTTTTAGGTTACATGTATTCATAAAAAAAAAACACGGTCGAAATATTTCGAAACAGTGTTTTAAAGTGTTTTTTAATATATAAGAAAAATTTAAAAAAAAAACCCAACAAAACAATGAAAAATAAAATAAACCAGCAAACCTAAAAATTTTGTTTCTACATGTACTTAAAAGATATATAAGAATAAACAATGCAATCTTACTAGTACTTTGACCGAGTTTTGCCATTTCCGCAACACAGGTCTCCTTGACTGTTGTCATCTCTTCCTCGGTGTATTGTTTCCTGGCCTCACCTACAAATTCCGGATTATCATACAGCATTTGGGCAACTATGTCATTAAACAGAAACAAAACGGCACAACCGTATATCGACGATTTCTTCATTCTCATAATTTACTCGAAGCATAAAGAGATAAATGATGTATAATCTGGGAGATCAAGAAACCAGGAAACCCATTTATTTACCCCTGAATTACCAAGTGTTAAATTCAGTTTCAGTAATTTCCACTTCATATAATGTGTAATTTCATAAGCACATACATAAGTACACGCTTGTTTATACATTGGCTTGTGTCATCTATTTACGCAAGTATAACACTGAGAGAACGCGAGTACTTTTTTCATTGTGTTAAGAGGATAATTACATGATTCACACATAATATCGTAAGTTTATACCCTTCAAATTTAACAAGTATTCTAAGAAATTTTTTATTCAAGTATAAACAAACAAAGCGAAAAAGCATTAAATATACGGCAATATGCCTATTTCTGTTGAAATAGTCAAGATATATTCTGGTGTTTAGAGAATATCTTTATGATCATACCATAATGCAAAAAGCTATTGCTTCATCTTTTGGTAAAATACAAACTGGTGTAAAGAAAATGAAAAAAAAAATTCAAATATTAAATAGGTAAGAACCGGTGCTCCCTTTGAGTTTGGATTTGGACCAATAAGCTGTCAAATTTTCATGATTTGAGCTGAATACAAACTTAACATAAACCTTAGAGCCCTGCTGTGTTGTCTTTCCGATCGGAGAATTCGCATTTTTAAGCTCTGCTACTTTAGGCATAGGTTTTACATATACATTATATTACCATGTGAATTTATTTAGTTTGAATTTTCCGGTATCCGGACCCCATTGACATGCACATCCACTCTACATGTGTAGATATGCCAATGTACTCATAGAGATATTTTCTGAAGAGTCGTGGCTAAGAATGTAAAATTATTATGTAAGCAAGCTTGATTTTAAAACGTTTTAATTTCATTAATACCATAACTCTATCAAATGTGTATATGCAAAATTATGATAATTTCAAAACTGGAATTTTTAAAAAATTAAATTAAAATAATTAAAAAAATGATAACCAAGACGCATTTTGGATTTAACATTTACTTCGTACTTTTATTACCGGTGATATCTATTTAAATGAGGATGTAATTTTAACTGCTTTGTCGAACATATACTTTTGTGCCAAATAGGACAGTAAAACTTTCTTCTTAGTAATTAATCGGGGAAAGTCCATAATTATTGTATAAATTACCATGCATTAAAGTTTTGATATCAGTAATACAAAAAGGAAAACATCACATGATTACTCTTTTTCTTACTTTGTTGGACTCTACTAGTATTTATGTCAAGACGGATTTTGGCCATCTCATCAACAAAAAGTTTCCTGAGTTTTGCCATCTCCTCCTCATATCGTATGTCCATGTTGCCTAATAATTAATTACACGCATATGATAATTTTAAAACATTGTCTAAAGAAAAAAACTGTTATTTATGGAATTGTATGCGTTATAGAATTAAAATTTGGATAACATTTAAGTTTCAAGTTTATTCTTACTAAATGTACATATAATACTGTGAGTTCAGAAAGGAAACAGAAAATGAAGCCAAAACATTTACAACGAAGTATCCCAGGTCGTCATTCCTATTTTTTCAGACCGGAAGCTACAAACATGCAGCTAAATGAAGTATCTAAAAGGTCTTGGCCATTTTTGAGACTGTATAAATCTCATTAAGGTACCTCACTATACATGGACTTAAACTTTTTAAGACAATACGTCACAAGACGGCGATTTAAGTGTTTTGTCAAATTCTTTCCACATGTATCAATCGATTTGGTGAATATTGTCATAGCTCTGTATGAAGATTAGGAAACATTCAAACTTTTAAGTAAAAATTTATGGAATGTTTCTTTTCCAAAAACATGTAATATTTAATCGCTTTACAAATCATAAAAATTTTACAAATCAGAAAAAAATTACGTGAGATCTGATGGTTAATTTTGTTGACCACCCAGCCTCTTTATAACGGATGTTAGTAGTTACATTTTTGAAGCTTTTTTAAAAATGAAAAACTGGATTTTTTAAAAAATGATGTTAAAATAATTCAAAAATTGATATCCAAGACGCATTTTGGGTGTAAATTTTACAGAGTACAATTCTTTATTTAATTTTAATTAATCGAAAAAATTCTCAAATTATTGTAAAAATTACCATTCATTTTGGTTTATATTAGAAATACAGAAAGGAAAACATCACATGATTACTCTTTTTCTTACTTTTTTGGACTCTACTAGTATTTATGTCAAGACGGATTTTGGCCATCTCCTCTACAAAAAGTTTCCTGAGTTTTGCCATCTCTCCCTCATATCGTATGTCCATGTTGCCTAATAATAATACCCATATGATGATTTAAAACATTGTCTAAAGAAAAAAAACCTGTTATTGATGGAATTGTATGCGTTATAGAATTAAGCCTCGGATAACATTTAAGTTTCAAGTTTATTCTTATTAAATAATGAAAAACCGGAATTTTTAGAAATAAATTATAAAAATTAAAAAATTATATCCAAGACGCATATTGGGTGTAAATTTTACTTCGTATTTTTTTCCCGGTAAAAACTATTGAAATGAGGATGTAAATTTATTAGCTTTGTCAAACATATACTTTAGAGCCATATTGGAGAGTAAAACTTTCTTCCTTATAATTGATCGATGCAAATCCATAATTATTGTATTAATCACCATGCATTTAAGTTTTATATTAGAAATACAGAAAGGAAAATTCCACTTGATAACTCTTTTTCTTACCTTGTTGGATTCTACTAGAATTTATGTCAAGACGGATTTTGGCCATTTTCTCTACAAAAAGTGTCCTGAGTTTTGCCATCTCCTCCCCACTGCACCGAATGTCCATGTTGCCTAATAATTATATGCATAGTTATGATAATTTTAAAACATCACCTAAAGAGAAAAGCTGTTTTTTATGGAGTTTGATGCGTTATAGAAGTAAACCTCTGATAATATTTAAGTTTCGAGTTTATTCGTACTAAATACACTGAGTTCAGTACGGGAACAGAAAAAGAAACCAAAACATCCCAGGTCGTCATTCCAATTTTTTTCAGACCGGAAGCTACAGACATGCAACTAAATGATGTATTTAAAAGAAGACTTAATGTTGTGGCCATTTTGTAGACTATATAAATCTCATTTATATTTAAGGTAATTCAAATAATTGAAAAATAATATCCAAGACGCATTTTAAGTGTAAAATTAACTTTGTATTTTTTTTCTCGAAAATATATTTTTAAATGAGGGTGTAATTTTAACTGGTTTGTCAAACAGGCTTCTCATATATTACTGAGCCAAATAGGAGA
The DNA here is from genome assembly GCF_963853765.1 of Magallana gigas. Taxonomy (NCBI): domain Eukaryota; kingdom Metazoa; phylum Mollusca; class Bivalvia; order Ostreida; family Ostreidae; genus Magallana; species Magallana gigas. Next base: position 12,267,677 of record NC_088857.1, read on the forward strand.
GTAAAACATTCTTCTTATTAATAAATCAGAGAAAATCCATAATAGTTAATTTAATAAGTATTTTATTCAAGTATATAAATACATTGAAATGGATTGAACAGCAGGCACAATGCCTATTTATGTTCTCTCCTGTAGTCAAGGTATAATATGAGTAATTATATAATTATATATAATATATATATACATATATATTGCCATGGAATTTTGTATAATAGATTAATATTGTAAATAGTATTGGAAGGAGGTACAGTGCAAAAAAATAAACAAATCCATAATAGTTGTATAAATTACCATGCATTTAAGTTTTATATTAGTAATACAGAAAGGAAACCATCACTTGATAACTGTTTTTCTTACTTTGTTGGACTCTACTAGTATTTATGTCAAGACGGATTTCGGCCATTTCCTGAACAAAAAGTGTCCTGAGTTTTGCCATCTCCTCCCCATTGTATCGAATGTCCTTGTTGCCTAATAATTACATACATAGTTTTGATAATTTTAAAACATCGTCTTAACAGAAAAGCTGTTATTTATGAAATTGTATGCGTTATAAGAGTAAACTTCGGATGATATATGTTTCAAGTTTATTCGTACTCAATGTACATACAATACTCTAAATTCAGAGAGGCAACAGAAAATGAAGCCAAAACATTTACAACAAAATATCCCAGGTCGTTATTTCAATTTTTTTTAGACAGGAAGCTACAGACATGCAGCTAAATGAAGTATTTAAAAGAGGACTTGAAGGTAGTGGCCATTTTGTAGACTATAATATAAATCTCATTAAGGTACCTCACTATACATAGACTTATATTTTGTAAGACACTACGTCACAAGACGGCGATTTAAGTGTTTTGACACATTCTTTCCACATGTATCAGTCGATTTGGTGAATGTTGTAATGGTTCTGAATGAAAGAATTTTTAAAAAATTAAATTATAAAAATTAAAAATTGATATCCAAGACGCATTTTATGTGTAAAATTAACTATTTTTCCCGGTAATGTCTATTTAAATGAGGATGTAATTTTTTACGAAGTATCCCAGGTCGTCATTCCAATTTTGTCAGACCAGGAGCTACAGACATGCAGCTATATGATCTATTTAAAAGAGGACTTGAAGGTCTAGGTCATTCTGTCAGACTTTATAAATCTCATTAAGGTACCTCACTACACAAAGATTTATACTTTTTAAGACAATACGTCAAATCGGCGATTTAATAAATGTTTTGTTAAATTCTTTCCACATGTATCCATCGATTTGGTAAATGTTGTCATAGCTCTGTGTGAAGATTAAGAAACATTCAAAAGTTAAAGTAAAAATTTACGGAATGTTTCTTTTCCAGAAACGAAATTTACTTTTAGCTTTACAAATCATAAAAATTTAAGGGAGATCTGTTGGTTAATTTTGTTGACCATCCAGAACGGATGGTAGTAGTTACAATTTAAAATAGTTTTTTTTTAAAACGAAAAACTTGATTTCAAAAAAATGAAATTAAAACAATTAAAAAATGAGATCGAAGACGCATTTTGGGTGTAAATTTTACTTCGTATTTTTTTCCGGTTATATCTATATAGATGAGGATGTAATTTTAAGTGCTGTGTCGAACATATACTTTTGTGCAAAGTATGAGAGTAAAACTTTCTCCTTATTAATTAATTGGAGAAAATCCATAATTATTGTACAAATCACCATGCATTTAAGTTTTATATCAGTAATACAGAAAGGAAAACATCACTTGATAACTCTTTTTCTTACTTTGTTGGACTCTACTAGTATTTATGTCAAGACGGATTTTGGCCATCTCATCAACAAAAAGTTTCCTGAGTTTTGCCATCTCCTCCCCAACGTATCGAATGTCCAAGTTTCCATCATATTCTGAATCATACAATCGTTGAGCTGCAATAACGTTAAACAGACACAGAGCCAAGCCACAAATTACCGAGACCGTCTTCATTTCTACAATACTTGACACAGAATGAACCATATATCTATCTTCTTTTTCAGTTATTTCGACGAACCACTTGTGAATGTATACTTGTATATATCATTTAAATCACAGGAACCAAGCGCTGTTTATGTGTGTACAGAAATAACTGATAATAACGCTGTTTTGTCTTCTAGTCCAGTAAAAAGCAAGTGCATCAGATAAAAATTTTTATGCTGACGTATCTCCTCCTTTCTTTTTCCTGCTATCCAGCTATCCACTTTGCAATCCATTGGTCAAACATAAACCAATGACTAAATAAAAAGGACAGCCAGAGAGTCATAATGATTCCCAATGCGCATATTAGTACATAGAAAAAAATGAAAAGGCTCTCAGTTCAGGAGAGAGAGAGAGAGAGAGAGAGAGAGAGAGAGAGAGAGAGAGAGAGAGAGAGAGATGAACAGAAGTTTCCTCTCTTATTAGAGGGTCATCACTTTAATTATTATTTTGTTAGGATGACCTTTTTTTTAAAGCATTGATCACATTTCTAATATAAATGAATATATGAATAGGACAGTTTTTCAATACTGAGTAACACGAATGCCATTTTATGCCTAGTGGTATCTTCATTTTGTCCCAAGTTATATATATTCTGATAAAATAATTAATTTTATAAAAAAAGATATGGAAAACAAAGCAACTTTATCTAACCATCACATATCTAGCCCGTAAGAAGCTAACATACATACACGTATTTGGAACCATATATACCTATAAAACCATTAATTAATTCATGCTCAATATATTCTTCTCCCGAATATTCAAGATTATTTTGAACAGTCTGTTAAAAATTCGGTAAAATCTCGCACGGTTGCAGATAATGTCAGAAAATAAAATTTTGACAAAAATTCAGAAAATTAATCTAATTGATTTTACTTAGTTACATTTATTTTTTTCTGACATAACTCTTAATGTATTTTTTTTTCTCGCATCAAATAATCTAAAATATTTTTTTTAGATAAAAAATAATGGGGAAAAAGTGTTGTATGCGTAAATTGCAATAAAAGTTCAGAAAGTTATATTTAAGACACCATATGCGTCAAATGACGAAGAAAGATATTTCAAAATGTGCTTAATATGCTTTATTGGTTTTTTGAATGGATTGCAGGATACGATCTCCGCTACGAAATATAACAGCTATTAAATGACATACATGCGGCAAGATATTCACAAACGTTGACCTTATCAACTAGTATTTGATAGCGAGTTGCAATTTTTATTCCTTTAAAAACATTAAACAGCAAGTTAAAAAGTTAACCGGGATATGAACTTGGTTGGACACGTGATAAAATCCTTTGAAGCCCGAACGGCTTCTCAGAAGGTTTGATCACGTACCTACCAAGTTCATATCCCAGAGAACTTATTAACATTGCTGTTTATTACTTATATTTACATTTGAAAAAGGCAAATTGTTCAGAATTGTTAGAGTTACCGAGCTTTTATGTTTAGAATAATCCAGAAGGAAAGCGATATAAAGCGCGTGTTATGATCATTGTTTTCGTGTTCGCTATCCTATAGCTTAATATAAAGAAAACATGTTTGCAAATGTATATACAATGTAAACGCATTTACAAAAGATACATGTAAAATAAGAATGCTTTTTTTCTCAAACCAAAAAATCTACGAGCTGAGAACTTCACTTGGATATTAGGTCTTATCATCAGGGTCCCACAACATTTATTTTTCGTAATAAAAACAAAACTCTTTGTAGAATAGGAAATCAAAAAGTTTATTGTAGAGGAAATTCAAATTAACGTTTTATTTACACTTGGTGAATATCAACAACTTTCTGGTTGCTATGGGAGATCATCACAACACTTTTCAAATACATGTATTATAAACCCCGTTTACTCTCCATATCATAAACACATGTACCTCAAAACCAGAAAAAAGATTTGTAACAATTGTTTAAGGAAGACAATTTAGTTAGATGAATTAATAAAGTAATGGAATTTCTCAAAAGAGCAAACATTCAACACTAGCTGGTGTGTAACAATGTAATTATTCCTTTTTTATCTGATATCACATTTTGTATGATACCTAAATAAGCCGTAAAGAATTTATTTAGATTTGTCATATAAGAGTTGTAAAAAAAATCTGCATTTTCACAATATCCTTTGTTCAAATAAACCATGATAATGCTCTTTCATTGGTTGTATTAGTTATGTAGATCAGTTGGGTGGTCACACACAGAAGGTCAAGTACATATATAAAAATAAAAAACAACAATCCAGTAACAAACACACGCCATTTCTAACGAAATGTTTAAAAAATTTCATAGGTCAACGACGAATAACATGATAAGTACAGATAAATTTCTTATTCAAGTTGTATACATATATATATCTCAGCAATCAATAACAATAAATCGTATAAAATTGCTATTTGAACACTTTGTTGCACTCTTTTTCGTCAAATAATTGCAACTATGTCATTGGTTACGAATGACAACCTCGTTTATTGGCTACTTAAGACAGTTTTTGTCATTGGTCACTAAGACCGTCTTTTTTCATTGGCTAGGTAAGACAGTCTCTGTCATTGGCTACTTAGACAGCATCTGTCATCAGTTTTAGCTTATGTTACATCAGATGCGATTCTGTTCAGGAAAATAGTCAGATGCAAAAAGGTCGATTAATCTTACATTTTGAATCAATTACTTAAATTTGCCAAGTCTTTAAATTCCCTTTAAGTTAACTAACGTCAAATAGAAAATTGATGGTTATTATTAGGAAATGTCAAATGATGTATGCTCATAAAAACATGTCACTGAGCTACTGAATAAGACAAGAAGTCTGTCTTTTTGGAAATGACATCTGTTGGATCACAACACGTGACCCTCTCTTTGACCAATGGAATGTATTGTACTATTAACTCCATCAATGAGTAGATATACCCATCAGCCATCCACGTGCATTCAATGAGGTATGAATTTTCAAATCACGAGTTAACTTCCCTTGGCTGGAATCCAGAATATATGTATAATTTATATTCTGCTCCGATTACATATGAGAATTAGCTGACAATGGAAGCTGTGACGTCATTGGTTACAATCTTTACAACATCAGGTTACTGTGGTTATTCTGGTAAAAAGTTGTGCAGTAGTCGAGAAAATTCTAAAAAAAAAAACAACGTTGATTGCATGAAAAATCTTTTTTCAAAATCATTTTTGATACCAGACAATATTCAATTGTATTGAATCGTTTAAAAATTACAAATAGAACACCAAGAAAAAAGGTTATATTATTTTCTAATCAAAAATGTTATTCATATCATGCAATATATTTACACAAGAATATGCAGGATTTTATTTAGTCTTATTTTGGATTAATTTGTGCAAACAAGATCTGTATCTTTACAAAGTTACCAGATGCAATAACTTTAAAAATACTTCAAAAATCACAAAATATTTGTACCGCTGTAATCTATCAATCCGTCGCCGTTTAAGTCGGCCTCTTTAAACATTTCTTTGATATCTTCGTCTGAAAGGTTCTCCCCAAGCCGTCGCATGGTGTACCTCAGTTCGTGCTTATCAATATACCCGTTTCCATCCATATCAAACACTCGGAATGCCTCGAGCTGCTTGTCTGATTTTGTCGATGATGACGTCGACACGCCATCAGCGCCCTCTACTTCAGAATTGTGAGTCCAACGTCGCATCATTGCGACAAATTCATCGAATTCAACAAAGCCATTTTCTGTAAATGAAATAAATATGGTTCTTCTGAGGATATAATTACAATATCTTTGAACCTATTATTTTCATTTGGGACACATTTCAATATTTTCCCATCAGAAATTACAGGCTATCATAATTTCATTCTTGGAAAACAAAAATATCTTAAGATACTTTATTCAATTTGGAAAAAAAATCCTCTTTGCAACCAAAGTAACATAAAAGCACTTAATATTTTACTTTCAGACTTTCGCATAATTGCTGAACTCTTTCCGAAGGTTTCATGATGGCATCAAAGACAGGGAATTAATGACATTGCAATAACATTGCGAGCATGCGGGCTTCATGTACATGTAATCATGGTTATCAGTGGTAACCACACTATCAAATGAGCGATACATAGGGTTATCGCAAAACTTACTCTTTAGACGGATGGATGACCATGACCATTTTTAAACTATATTAATCTCCTTCAGAAAAAGAGACATGTATGAAGATTTTGAGAATATTCAAAAAAATAAAACATTAACAAATTTTCTTAATTAATTTTCTAAAGTAGATCTTATGGTTAAACTGTTGACCATCAAGCTGCCTTTAAAAATATTGGTACGAATAGCTCGCGGTCAAAAGTAGTTCAAGAACTGTAGCTCTACGGGAAATTTCGTTTGACAGACCGTAGACCGTCTACGGTCCGTCAACCCTCGAATTTTCCGTAGAGTTACAGCTCTGCAGCTAGGTCAAACCGATCTCTACCGATGTTATGTACGTGACAGTGGCGTAGGAAGCAAATTGAAAGTGGGAGGGGAGGGGGCTAGACATATCAAAAATCTTGATAAGCCAAAAGAAGAAAAAAGGAAAAAAATCTATGGCTATGGTTATGTATAGCTTTGCAGAGAACGTGGAGGGAGAGGTTAAGCCCCCCCCCCCCTTGCCCCGGTTCTGACGCCTATGCTTGATGCTGCCCATTAAGGGCTTATTCTCACCGTTCGTGTCGGCAGTCTTGATCATGTCCTCTACCTCCTCCTGGGAATGGTCGTGGCCCAGTGTCCGCAGGACCCGGCCCAACTCGTCACTGGAGATCCTACCGTCATGGTTCTTGTCAAACAGGTCAAACGCCTGCTTCATGTCTGAAAAAAGGAAGGGGCAAACAAATGTGAAACCCAACCACGCAACTATACTCAGTGTTCTTGTCAAACAGGTCACACGCCTGCTTCATGTCTGAAAAAAGGAAGGGGTACACAAATGTGAAACCCAACCACGCAACTATACTCAGTGTTCTTGTCAAACAGGTCAAACGCCTGCTTCATGTCTGAAAAAAGGAAGGGGTACACAAATCAGAAATGTGAAACCAAACCACGCAATTGTACTCAGTGTTTTAACTTGAGATTGCGCAGATCGAAAGATGAACTGAGAATTCTCAGTGCAACATATTCTCTTCACGAGATGTGACGAAGTAGATCAATAGGTGTCAAGAATATTGAATTTAAAATTGAACTTCATTTACCAATGACAGCATTTTTATGACAATCCTCTTTAATTCATATTTGTGTGAAAAAAAACCTTTGGAGACAAAATCACATTTCTGTCATCGTGTCCAATGAATGATTTTTGATCCATTGCTAAATGTACAGGTTCCATCGTGAAGCAATATTAATTCACTTAATTTAAAAGTTTAAAAAAAAAAGCCTTATCTATTGTAAAAATTTGAATGTCACAAAAAGGAATAAAAAGGAAAATTTTAAAATGTTTTACAGCAAGAAATAACTTCACATTGCTTTTATTAGTACATGAATAATTATATAATTTTATCACCTTTTTTTATGAAGGTCAATATTGTTTAGTGTTATTTTTTCGTCAATATTGCTCGGAAAATGAGCAAATTTTAACAAATTCAAAGTTCATATAATTTTTATTTATAGTCACCGATTTTTCTTTATCGGACAGGGAGGAATTTGTATACAAAGATTCTGACCCAATTATATGTTGTATCTGTATTTAATTTCAATATGAAGTCACTCTTGCAGCCTGCATTCTATCAACAACATTTGCGTTTCGTCTGTTTGCGCGTTACGTAAGAGTGCATGAGAATAACCTCTCCCAAAGATCGATAGAGTACGTAAATTACCGCTACTTTGGTTTATCTTAATGATGTAACATGTTTATCGGACCAACGGACCAAAAACACCGACCCTATCTTTGATCCGAAACAACGGGTGTACGATTTGTACTCGAACAGCTTAGAGTACTGTACTTCATACGTAATGCGCGCACCCACACGGAATACTCAATAAGTGCAAACTCCTGCCGAGTCTCTTCAATGTTTAACAAAGACTTTATCATAAAATAACATATTGATTTATTCTACTTTGGCAATTTATAATTCATAGTATATACATTCAATGTTGATTCGGTTTTGGTTTTTTTTTGGTTCTCGTAATTTTTTTTCTTTAGTGGGAAGAAATTTGAGTGCAGAGTGATATAATGAACTGTGGGGGCTCAAAAAAATCCCACTTGTTTCAGTCAAAATAGAATAACTTGATTTTTCCATATTACGTCTTTACAAAACTGAACTATTTTTTCATAAGCAAACCCATCATTTTATAATTATGTAGATATTACGTTGCCACTATACATTGTAGGTTGTCTTTTAATGTTGAAGATTAGACACCGTGACCTTGCATTTTTGATAAAATAAATTGATACTTTCTACAGAAGGATCTGTAAATATGAGCGACCTATAAAATCAACATAAATGATTCAACATTATCTACCGCTTTCAAAGCACGCTGTCGACATTTTCCCAGGGTTCCTTCCTCTAATTGCGATGAAAGAAAGCCCTTTATTTCTGTTAGACTGTTACAGAGCAGAATCCTTTAGAACATTGTATATGTGCATTTCAGGAATATCGGCTAATCGACCGGCTGATAGTTGCAACTTCAGAATCTCAAAATAAACTGGATTACAAGCAGTCGTGACTCATCAGTCTGTTCTGAACGTTTCTCAAGGCGATCACACCCTCTTTCTTTGAAATGCGGCGGATCAAAGGTTTCAATATTAATATAATGTATTCACATCCATTGTAACGATGCTTTCCTTTCTATATGCAACACACGAAGTCGATTTTGACGGTATACGTATCACTAGTGATTTTAATTAAGTTTCAAGGCCTGAGAAAAGCATTGATCATCGATCTAAAGAAAGCTTACACGTTTATCTGAAATTGTATACTACAATTGATTTAAATTTCATTTAAAGTTGTATAAATTTGACAGTTTAAAAACCCCCGGAAAAAACTGGCCATGCAATACTCTAAAAATGCTAAGGTTCGAAGTTTCGTTATTCTTATTGCCATATTCAAAGTATGAAGAATAATACACTATATCCTAAGATGCAGCAATGTACATATTTCCACCATATGCACTAGCTGCGCTGGAATTGATTATTTTCAAACTTCTTCTGTTTGTACTAATAGCTTTCTTCCTCGGGGATGCGAAGTTGCCCTTAATATCCTACAGGGAAACAATTTTAGAATGACATTTACGTCTTGACCACCTGAGGTCTGCGAGGTGTGTTTATTTAGCTTACCATGGTTCTCTTGGCTGGTGAACCCGTTCGCCATTCTCTTATGGGGATCGCCATTTTTCGAATCCATGTCGGCTTTCGTCCGAGCGGACTTTTTCTTCGACTTTGGACTTAGCCGCAGAAGTTTTTTGTTCTTCGAGGACTACAAAAGAGATAAAAACAAAGTTTTAATTAGTACTATCAATTTGTTTTAAATGAGGATGCAAAAAACAAATTCGCAATGAAAAGTAAAATTATAATATATGCAGATAAACAAAAAAAACCCCGATGTTTGTGAACAGAAAACTATCTAATTAGGGGGGTAATCCATGTCATTAAACAGGTAGAAAAAACCCTCAAAACCATATACAGTTAAAGCTAACTCCATGACAGTTTCTCTCTGTGGCCAGAAATAGCTAAACAATGTAAGTTAATATATGACAGTAAAAAGTGCCTTATTTTAGTCATGATACATGCATGTACTGTCTAATGCATGTCACAACACGGAAGCGTCGTATCAAAATACCCGGTGATGAGTACATTTATATATATGTATAGAGCAATATAATCCTGGGTCAGCTTTTCTGTAGACTAATACATCCCTATTATCCTGAGGTCATCGATTTCCACCTCTATTTGTGGTGGTTTCATTACACTTCAACTCCCAAAACTATGAAAAATTTAATAACAAAATAGTACAAATTCTGGTATGTTTCGTAAAGTAAAGGGGTCTTTACTGAACAATCACACCATTAATTGTACAAGTTTATAATTTTAATCTGAAATTAGTGTCAAACTACATACAATTCTGTAATTTGTATTGGAGATTTTTTTACTCCAACTTCAAGAATTAATCCGTACTCTAGAAAATATAATTCTTACAACAAACAGTTTTCTCCCATTGATTGTCGAGTTTATTATACTGAACTCTTCATCACCATCGGATCCTCATTTGCTACAAGTTTTACGATCATTGCTGAAGTGTTCCGTAAACTTTCCGCGTCTGGAAGACGTTACCGGATGCGGTTTATATCATAGGACCACATCAACGTTGCCTAAGTTATCGCCGAACTCTGCAGATTGTATCATAATCGCCGAATGGCTTCTTCAGTTTCATCTTTTGTATATGTTGCAGATGGATACAGTTCAAATAAAGGACTTCATTTCTTGTCTAACGTCATAGATCTATGTTGAGGTCGGAGGAGTCATGGATGTGGAGAGAGAGAGAGAGAGAGAGAGAGAGAGAGAGAGAGAGAGAGAGAGAGAGAGAGAGAGAGAATATATTAGAAAACACAGACGTTGTTGTTTCAAACATAAATGAGCTAAAAATCTAGATGACTATGATCGTGCAAGTAAGAATGATATGATCATGCGTATATTTTGATTTTGGTTATTCATTTTGAAAGAAATCCGCCAAGTTTCATGTCAGTGCTTCATTATTGACTTGATTTCTTAAAAGAGCTAAAAATACGCTTCAATTAGTGACGTCAGTAGGAACAGAATGGATCTCCTGTTGTCAATGGAAGCTCAGAGATCTCTGACGTCACACCTACTTTTTGGAGGGAAACAGGAAGCAGGAATAATTGCAGTCTTTGCAAAAAAAATGACAGTTAAGTGATATTCCTGTGAATAAATATGACCAGAAATTGTGCATCAACCATCTTCCTTTCTGCCAAACCAGCGTTTCATAAGCGATATAAAGTGACCGTTACTTAGTCTTTTTATGACAATCAGCTCGCGTATGCACACTTTTAAGTCAACAACTTTATCTAATAAAACATTGACGTGTTTCTACAATTCTACATATATAACATAAGTTTTATATTTTTCTTTGGTATGAATTTGATAATAAGGTGTACATATTAAAGTACATATTTATACCAAATTGCATACGTTTTGACATTACTTGAACATGTGTTGTGACATCTGAATTTTGTAAAGGGTCAGATGCAAATTTCCAATGGATACTTTATAAAGTAAATTACTTAACCACTACATCAACGAGCGTGTAGAACCCTCACACCAAGAATAAGCTCACATGTATACAGGAACGAGAGACAATTGCAACTTGTTATCTTGAAAAAGACCACGTAAATACTGCACCTATTTTGCTTCCTTCCTGAAATTAAACATTTTCCTGCGGGTTTCCGCCAATATGTGCATCCGTCATATTAAAAGTTTCCATTTGTAGCCATATTGATCTTTGCGTGCACAAAAAAGGAAATGATATTATCGTTTTGTTCCAAGTCTAATTTTCAAGCTTCCGAGAATATACCGCGAAGACTTGGGAGAGACAAGATAATTGTCTACTTAAATAGGTGATGACAAAAATAGACAAAAGGGATCGACAGATATTTGAATCTTTACCAGATATTTTTTTCCCTTTGCAATGATTTTAATACTAATATATAGTATTCCTCATTGTTGTTCTAGGCAAACCTCCGATTGCTTGAAATATTTCGAATCTAATTGAAAACTAATTCGTAATTTTTGTTGTTTTCAAAATTTTGAAATAAAAATTTTAATTCATTTTTAAAACCCGAAATGAATAAAGCCAAACTATGGTCCTATAACACATTTTAATTCTAGCTTTCACAGCGTTTCCAAGATATCCAAAAAGAAAAAGCAGTACTGAAAGCGATTACAAAGTTAAGGTAGTAAAAATAGTGCTCCGTAACATAACAAACACTCCTGTTGCTTTCGATATGATAAATGTGTGTCCTATCCTTTGTTTATATTACATAAACAATGAGAAACAAAACACTTACTTAGCAGATGACAAATACTTTATTAGATCTATATTTCGACTTACTTCAATTTCAACATGTATCACAATAGTATTTTACAACTGACAATTTTAACAGTAGATCAGCTTTAGACCCCGTGATTGAATACAAAACCAATAAAAACTTCCTGTCAAATTCAGATAAACACATAAAGCTTTTAATGGACGACGTCGAATACCCACAAACTAACCTTACTAACTGAGAAATCCTTTGTCATTCTTTATCTTTTGAGCTCCTACCGCAAAATACCCGATTCTCACAGATTTTCTACGTTACGTATGCCGCTAGAAGGCCAAAGAAGGGAGGAGTCACTAATGACGTCATTTCATTCATCTCTTGGAAGATTATCGATTTTGATGCAAATATCGCTCTCTGCAAAGATTGCCGTAGAGATTTCGTGATTAATAATTGTGTTCAATTACACGGCTAACGCATTGCTATTTTCACGCTTTTACAGTAGAGACAGCCAGGGAGCAATTATCAAATTGTTGCTGGATTATTTTTGGATACAGCTCTTTGTTGGGTTATTATAAGTTGGCAATTCTTTGCATTTTTCGCATTTTGGCATTAAAATACATGGCGGCAATTTATTATATTATTATAAATGTTTACATATATACCATTCTTTTTAATTACGTGTTTGCCTAGGTATTTGCTGAATATTCTCTTACTAATACATCCAGCTATTTCGCCGAAATATCCTACACTGTGGAGACGTCAAGTAAAATTTGTGCATGTAAACAAATAAAATAATTCACACAGGTTATTCTAAAAAGTGTCTGTGACTATATCTGTAAACATTATACGTTCTGAGTCCATGTTGCAAAAAAGACATAGACAGTACACTTGTCTACAGAGCCAGCTAAAATAAGTTTTATATAATATGTACACGGTAAGTAATTTACACGTATATCATCCTCCTTAAAAACGTGGCATATGTACATGTAAATAATTGTGTATTTATGTATATTAGTTAATAAAACATAATTCCTTGTATACCCTGAATGATATTTTTTAACGCACGCTTTAGAGTTTCCTTTGTTGTAATTTGAAAAAAGTCATATTGATATTCAGTTTCAAATTACAGTTTTTAAAGATTACTTTTAGTTTATATAATTATAAAATGTTTATCAAGATAATTTCAAAACAAAATTATATTGTTAGTTTGAAAAGGTTTGATTTCTATTTTGTTATACGTGACCCTCCTTCCAAGAAAAAAAAAAGAATCGCAAAAGAAAAAAGACTCAGTCTTATCATGTTAATCCCTCCACCCCTGCACGCGTATCCCCACGACTTAGTGCGTGTACATATATACACAAGGCTTCCCGAAGATGAATATCTAATCGCCCCCAGTAGAAATCATTTCCAAAAGAAAACAGCGCAGATAAGCAAAGTCGGTTCAAAAACATGCGATACAAGGTCAATGTCTCGCGGTTCAAAAATTACTTCTAATAGCCCGACTAAAAATACTCTTTTTGAAGTATTCTAGTGTTAGATATTAACGAAGAGATAAAGCTCAGTTTTAAAATACAACTCTAGATCTCAGACATCAAACTCGATCCATTGCATATCGCAACGACATTCATCAAAGAAACATCAGACTTGAACGTAAATTAAGGTGTGCAAATGCACTGATGACTTAATTCCTGTTTCCTATGTAGGAGTAAATCAATCGAGTTTTGAACTGATATTTTCAAAGAATTACAAAAAATCCACTATCAATGGCGCTGCAGGAATTTAACTGTCCTTTGGGTTTCATTTGAATTATTCAAAGAATTGTCAGGCTCCCACTGCAATACGTAAATAATACCTGTATAATATATTATACAACGTATTCACATTTTTACGAGTGTCTAGTGTCATAATACTGCGTCTATAGCATTATAACAGCATGCATGTATTTTGATACAGTATTTGCCTGTTTCCATGGGAAATATGTTACATTCTTAAGTTATCACTAAAACAGTCATGTAAAAGAGAACAAAGAATCAGAAATATTTTGAAAGCCAATAATACAAACCAAAAAAACTTGGACATTATAACTGTAAACCAGCAAAGAAAGAAAGAAGATAGCACCAAAACCAAAACACTTTCTTGTAAAGTAAAACCATTTTGTCAATTATAACATCTACAAGATTAATAATTTTCAAAAACCATTATAACCAACCTGAGTATCTCTTAGTTCATTCCGCATAGTTACCGGGGATAGAAGAACTAATGGAAAAGAAAAGAGGGAAGAAATCTTATTATCCTCACTGATGCAAAATTCACGCCGAAAACCAGCTCTAGCGGAACGGAGAAGCACTCACAGTTGGCAGGGAGAAAAAGGAAAACAATGCGTGGACGGACGTCAGGAACGAAGCACCGTAAACATCAATACTTATGCTTAATAAATTTGAAATGTAACATTCGGGCGCGTACGTCATGGAGTTAAAGAAGCCGGGCCTGATGCAGACTCCAGTGTAAATGTTTATCGCGATGACTCACCCCCCAGAAAAAAAGCTGACACACAAAACAACCCTCAGATCCACAGAACCTCGAGCTTTGGTCTCGGGAAACGAGACCGATTTGATTGTGTAGGTTTTTAACAAATATTGTTTGTCATAATTCGTTTGCAAAGAAACCTGGACTGATTTTTTTCTCTATCTTGTTCTCCTAGATCATTAACTGTGCCTATTAAAATTTAACGCGCATAAAAATAGGTTACAACAAATATAACAATCAAGCAAATTAGCACAACACTTTGATCATATCATGCCAATATCTGTTTGTTGTTTCTCTTTGCTTTTAGAGTGATGGTACATGTATATGCGCGGATCTAGGAAAAGGGGCCGCTATATATGGCACTATGAATTTCCCTGTACAGTTATGTTGCATCGTTTTTGAAAGTGAGGGGGGGGGGATGCAGACATTGAACATTGTAAAAACGATATGAATTAATCCACAAATCCTCTGAGATATTGAGTAACTAGAGAGCAAGGTCTTCTGTGCTACTGACCAAGTAAACAGATCGATTGATATCAATCAAAATACCGCCCTTTACGCACTAGGATTAGGATTGAGAAAATCACGGTCAATAAATATATTGTTATATCAAGTATTGAGCTTATTTCTCCAGTATCAATAATTATTAGCCTACCATTGATCGCATACAAAATATACCGTTAATATCGGTTGCGTTTTATACGCATGTTCGATTCGTTTTCTTTAATCCGGCATTTATAGTCATCGTAAGGTATATTTCAAGTATTTTGTAATCAAGGAACTATTTCAATACTATTCACTGAATTTCACAACAACGACAACAACTTAATGATTTTAAAACACCCCAAAAACTTTTATTACATGTATATGAAAAAAAAAAAGAAATTGAAAATAATTTCTATACAAAGCAAACCAAAACAAATTAAAGAAAACCCTGAAGGTACAGAGAGCAAAATGAAGCAACAAAAAGATCTTTTAAGTTTTGTATATCCGTATTGATTTCTTTGAAGTCCACTTCAATTTTTTTTTGTCATATCGTTATCTAGGGGATGCATTTGTCTTCCCCGCGCACCCAATTAGCGCGTTGTTAGCGCGAGATGTGCTTCCCCTCGCGGACTCTAATCACTTTTACTCTCCATGTATCTGTTATCAAGAGAATGTTCTTAATATGATGTTTTGTACACAAAAGATCAAACATATGGAGGGAGAATGTGTAACTTCAATTACGATAAAGCACGGAAGCTTTCACTCATTACTGCTTTCAAATTTGTCATAGTGAAACGACATGAAGCAAATGTAATTTTTTGTGGGGTAAATCTTTAAGAAGAATGATTTACATTTTCAAAGAACTTACAATTCTGTTTCTTGTCAATAAATTAAAATCTTCAGATACAAAGAAATGATTTATGTTTTAACGCGCACCCAAGTCATCTGCGTGAGAAGGCGCATTTGAAAGCTGCGCCAACATTGTTGGAAATCAAAGCTTCGCCAATAAGCGTATGTTTGCCATAAGATGCAGCTGCATTTGCAACATCGATTATTTTATCGCCTTTAATTATTTCTAACAAGCGAATTGAATCAAGAAAACAATTGTCTGAGTAATATAAGAATACGTTAATGCAAAAAAAAAAAAAAAATAAAAAAAATAAATTTGCCGACAAAAACCGAAAACAATATTTCCTCATTTTTAAAAAAATTCAGTATGTACTGAAGTCACCTCAGTGTAGTAAAACAAAATCAAATTAATTCTTATATCTGGTACTAATAGTCCTTATGATTTTGTCGGATGGTCCTAATTAATTTTTATCAAAACCGCTTTCCATTTTCCCCGACCAGGTGCATTCTATCTCTTCCGATTACCTACGTCAGAATGAAACTAATTTGTGAGCATCAGCAATTTAGAGGTCACGTGACATGCAAAATACCAAAGACCGACCTTAACACGCAATGCTACACTTTTGATTTCGGTTGTTGTGTTTTTAAGTGGATGGAGAAAATGAGCATTCCATGATGGATGACAATTATTGTGCCTCCAGAGTACTTTCTAAATAGCAACCGGGGATTACTCTCTTTAATTCATCCACTAAATTTCTCTTTCATTCGTGTTTATCCACTACAATTTCACGCCGAGATGTTATTAATATCGAGGTTACAACGTCAGCTTTTTCCTCCGCTTCAAAACTGCATCTACATACGTGATTTAGTTTGTCAAACAGTTTTTTTTAAATGTTTGCAAGCTGACATTCTCTTTTAGTTCAATAATTGTAAATTTTGGTTTACATGTATATATCAATATACCTCAGTTGTTCTTAACGTACATATACCTATTAGAACACAAACTTATAACTTTCTTGCTGAATAAAACTTGATACATACAACTGCCTCAAAAAAGTATTAATATTTTATTTAGATACGAAATTAATCCATTGCTCTAAAGTATGAACTGCATCTTTGCTACGATAGAAAGACATTTGGAATAATTATACAAATAGTTGCATAATTTACGAAGTATGTGTGGTAGCGCTATGTTATACACATTTCCAACTGACAGATTAGCTCATTTTATCAACACCTGTTTTAACCAACAACGGTTGCTTGCCAATGCTTGAAGCTGGCAGAGTGTACAGTTAATTTTACTAGGTCATATACAGAAACATGTTGAAACCTTCTAAATCACAGCATTGTTTCCTTTCTGCAAAGAAAACATAAAACACGAGGTTTAATTCTACATACCTTCTCATCCATTCCTAGTACTGTACAGAAATGCCCAACTCAATATTTCATTTCCTAATAACTAGGGGCGGAACCTCCATGTTTCTCACTTAGCGAGTTTGCTTATGACAATCGGTTGTGTGTACACAGTAAGTGTGCATTTGTGTACAGAGACACATAAATACTGCTTCCTTCGCTCCACCAGGGCAGGCTGCACAGAGATCGTGTTCTCAGCAGCTGAATCTTAACGATTTAATACAAGTCACAAAGCTAGAACTCACGGGAGGTAACCGCCGCAGCTACTAAATAACAGACGAAGAAGAAAAAAGAAACCAATATTAATCAAAGTTTACGCTGCTGAGCAATGTTGGGGTCAGCGGTTTCCTACACTGGATGCACTTTAAACTCTTTTAGGCGAATGCGGCTCACATTTCAGATTGTTTTATGAAAGGAAACATTGAACTAAGGTGCTTATTACATAATGCCAAAATGTACATCTTTATTTGATGCCAAGTACAGAGAAGATTTCAACAAACAATCCTCTTGTTATCGTTGCTTAAGAAAAAGTAAACAAATAAATCACAGATTTCTCAAACATGCGTCAAATATCTTTCGTGAAATATTAGTTTTTTAGAATATGAATATCATTGAAACGTATATAAAAGTTACGTCACGAGAAAAATACCGTTCAGTATAAGTATTGAAACAAGTGCAATATTTGACAAATTAATCAGGTATTGAACTAGAAAAAGGACAAGGTTACGTCTTAATTTCATAGTTGATTAATTCATTATTTAAGACTGTGTGTGTTATATTGTAAACATAGATCTCGGCATGTAAACATAAGATATAAAAATATATTTCATACGCGTATTTTAGGAGAAAAAAACCCACATCGTTCAGGTTTATACGAAGGAAAAGGAGACTAACAGCTAAACAATAAATAGGAATAAAAACAGGAACAATAGCTATACTATTTATACAAAGAAAAATCAGCACAACACTTAAGCATTCCACCTAAACTATCTGTGGCTTAAAATGATTCCAAGTCGGATGTCATGAGTAAATCAACGGGTTTCTGTCTTCTACAGAGTCTGCATCGAATTAATACCACGGAACGAATCCCGCTGTCTTTTCCTGATGGATCCAGCGGACCTCGGCCTTGTCCAATAGAAGGAGTAAAACGATCCCATGGACCCGTAATATCGCTCAGATGCCAAACATTTGAATAGAGTGTTGATTGTTAATATAATGCGACACTTAAAGCTACTTTACAAATAGGAGTAATGGCCTCATTCTATTGCGAGGTTAAAAGGGTGTTCGTTATCTCTCGACTCTAATTATAACGTTTGGTTCGAGTCGAAGCACGACTTTCTTGATCGTCTAAAATTGTGTTCACCCAAATGCACTTTCGAGTGAAAGAGTTTTCACAGAAATGCGTTTAACACGATTGTAAAGTTGTTAAACATTTGCTGTTTACAAAATATTTTTTTTTCGCAACGGTTATCGTACAGAACTAATTAAAATTTCCAAGATAGAAACAAACTCTACAACCGAAAACTACATACAGGGAAAAACTACCAACATATGATAAGCCAATCAATACAATTAGACATAAGTGTTTCCGATAACCAGCTTTGACTATATAGAATAGGAAATGATATTTATTTTAATAAAGTATACATGTATATCCTTTCAGACCTTATACGATATAGTAGGATAGTTTTCACTAAAATGCAGTCGAAATGTTGTTATATTTTCTTTAATAAAGATTTGATTGCAAAACAATTTTAGGATTGAATAATTCAGGATGATTTGCTCTGACTTTGTACACATTGAAAAATGTTAATAGGGGTATCGTTAGGGTTATATTCTAATGTATGATCTTGAGATGACGGATCATAATACAGAGTCCTTGAATTTTGTTTCTGAATCTGAAATTCAGTTGCGAAATCCTTGGGAGATTTGTATTGTTCTTACATTTCATATAGAGGGAGAAGTATCGGTTTGACATAAAGTCGTACAGATAAAGAAAACCCACCTGGATGAATTATTGACATGCATATAATTTATTTTTGTTCACCAAGAAAATGTATCGAATTAAAGAGCAGTACCGGCGAATATTGTATCAATCTTTTGATGTTTAATAGTTCCATGAATATATAAAGAGAACAACATTTTTGCTCTAAATTATTTAAAATCACATCCAATATCTTGATTTAAGCTCGTTTTTAAGCTTTTATGTCGGTAATGGGAAAGATATGTCCATCCGGAATAGGTAATCAGCGTAATAAAACAATGAGGAATTTCTATTCTCCCAAGTGTTAAGAAAAAATAGAATAGACCCCCCCCCCCCACACACACACAGATTTAAATACAGGTAATTGATAGATATAAGTGAAAAACAAGATTTTTCACCGCCTCCTCTCCTTTGAATAACTGGATCTCAATGAACACGGGTCCAGGTAGCCTAATTTCTATGACCTTCAACGCCTAATTTCATGCAAGCGCTTACCGAAGGAACGGAAAATAGGCCAACTATATGAAACATGTATGTATGTAACTTCTTCTCAGACAACCCGAGGCTCGAATCTCGGTACTTTTGTACTTACGTACGTTCGAATCTTTGTATAAATTTATTGCTCGAATCTCGGTCTTTATAGCTCGAATCTCGGTCTTAACCATATATGATGTATACAGTTATTGCGCCAGTGTACCGGTACACACTCAAAATGATATCTCCCTGACGCGACTATGAAGGATACCAACTATTGTTCAAACTAGAGCAATTCAGAAAAAAGTAATAAGTCTCAGATCTAATATTATTAATTAAGGTACATGTACATATGTATTAATGCATGTATCCGCAAAAGAGAATATTTCATAGTTAATTCAATTAAAAAATCTAAATATCGACGAACAGATAATAAACCAAAGACAGCTGCAAAAATAATCTATTTTCTTTAATGGGTGATCATGTTTTGTAAAACTTTATATCCCATCGTCCGAACTTTACGAATATTTATAAAGTATACTTGGCAAGCAAACAATACAGCGCAACGCATGCGTTTTTAATTGCTGTCATTTATTATGGGGTGTATTTTGAATTAAACTGAGATTTCGTCAGTCATATTTATTTACTACTTTGACATTTGAACAGTGCTGTAATCAGACTTTATTTATATGTGCGGCGATGTAATTTATTTTTTTATGCCCAAAATTAAAGATTGGGTATTTATCCTGCATTATTTTCAATATGTGTTAACCACTGAGGTGTCGCCTTGCATAGACTTTTAAACGACATGTAAAGAAAAGAGTAGAAGAAAAATAAAGATGTATATTAGCTACTGACCTCTATGATTTAAGTGTGCACACTTCGATCATTTGTTCAGATGGTCATGCAAAATAACCCAAAAGAACGCAGATATTTTTGGAAGTGTAGATTTTGCATCTATGCCAAGATAGCATCGGACCGTATGTTATGCACAATTTGCATTATCACACTGGACAACCGTCAGATTTTTGGCAAAAATACGAGCATGCATGTAATAATTTATAAACAAAACACAAGATTAGCCAGCACGCCGCGGCAATTTGGATCAAAGTCACATGCAAAGACAATATCAAGGGCTTAGCAGATTTATATACTAAATGATTTTCATTGCTGAAATGACATACACGCACGTAGCAATTGCAGTCAGTTCACATTGGTTGTGATGTATTAATCTCTTTACAAATTAAAGATACACCGCAAAATATATGTATTTAAATTCCGAAACCCAACTATATCCAATATACTGTCATGCTTGATTAAAGTGTATCACCCATATCAACTATAAAATGAATCATTAGATCGTAAACAATAACTGATATCATTTGATTGTAAAACATAAAAAAATCCGTTTAGAAGCATTCCTTTTCCCATGAATCTGACAATAGAAACTTACATTTTATATGTGCTGCAAACCTCCCTTTTGACCAATTCTTTCGATTCGTTTTGCTTCACATGGCAAATTCGAAGACCAGTCTCATTTTCAATTTAATTTAGGGTGTAGGACAATTATCACTTTTCTTCATACACAAATCTGCTGCTGATTAATTTCCGCCAATCAAAGAGACTATAATTAACTTCAAGTCGAGGAATATAGCAAGCGTATATTGACGGCGATTTCGGAAATCAATTGGTCTCTTGGGGCGTTGAAGACACGATGTACAGACTGTACTGTCTTTTAAGTCCGATCCACGCAAACCATTTACATAACACTCCAGAGATGACTTGCAAAGACAGAAAAAGGCTTGACTGTGCACTTATGTGTTGCGAAATTTCTGTCTTGCAAAAAAAGCGAAAGGAAATAAAAATAGTATGTCAGCGTTACTATAAGATTCCTCACACGGATTTTTATATGGCTTGGAAGAGAAATGTAATATACAGCCACTGAATCGTTAAATTGGGAGGAAAGACTGCTCCCAGTGATTGCGATGGACGGTGGCAATGAGCACAATACTAGCTAATGGTGTATGGGGCCCGCCGCCAAGACAGCGAAATGTTGGTGCACACTGTGTCAGTATCAACAAGCACCTGCAATTAACGCTTTGGTTGATGAGTACTTAGACTGAGTAACAGCGAACCTGAACAAAGCGTATCTGCAACGTTTGTCAAGGTGGAGAAAATGCAATCCGACATTCAACACAGAATAACGGTTCGTCATATACTTTGTCGCGTCGGCGTAGTTTTTTGACATAGTTAGTCACATACCAAAAATGATAGCTATGGGATCCCGAGTAAATATCATGTTTATAGCACAAAAAATTACTCAAGAAACATTCTCAGCAACTGCATGTATGAATGCTGGAAATTTCACCCAATAAACATGTCGTGTCGTTTATACACATCTTGGTAAATACTATGACATAAGATACGTCTTTATGGGCATTTAGAAACCTGCAACATGCAATTGTTCACTCTAACACAGAGTCAAGTGAATTGGTTTTGCGATTTTCAGATATTATACGGATGCAATTTATCTAGTCAAGCGTAAGTTAGGTTTGCAGCATCTGTTGTATATTGTAAAACAACTATTGACCTGATCGATTCGCATACTAGTATATTTTCATTTTGAAATTAAATAATCATACTCAGAATCATTAAACAGAGACTGTAGAAAAAGAACTGGGTTACATAAACAACAAAAACAAAAGAACTTTGGTGGATTGATCAAGCGACTACGAAACCAAAAACACCTGAGCATTACCACTGGGCCACGCACACAGTACATTTACAGGACGTCTTTTTAATATAGGAAAAGCAATAAAAGCTTCATTTGTTGGAACCTCCCGATCTCAGTATCGGCTGGGGTTTGAACTATTTTCATATCGACATGTATGATATAGTTGATGTCATAATCTGGTCACACGCTGAACTACGCGAAACAGCCGCAACTTTCTGCAACTATGACCAAGCCGTCAAAACCAATATTGCCAAAACACAGCCAGATTCCGACTGACAGTCGTATTAGTCTTACGACTTCGCACGAGGAGACGCAAGTCCAAAAATGCCAAGTATCTCGCAGTGCAGTTACAGTATTGGTATGCGTCACTGACCAAATATATATGCCAGGAAATTGTATTAGTTATTATTCCTCCTCTCACACCACCATGACCCTTGGATGTGCTGTAGCAATTGAGAGAATTCATAAACTGGCTGATACCATTGTTACGATTTAACACCCATCTTCCTTTTATTTTCAAATTCTATAATGCAAATATTCAATCTGACACCCAAAGTGGCTGTATGGTTCAGACAAGGATGCAAAAATAACTTGGATTTGTCAAAATAAATGGCTATGCATGTTCAGATTAAGAAGCATACTTTTGTCAAAATATACATTCATATATTCATTTTTGCAATTTATTAAGAAATCCTATCGACGAAAATGTAGTTCACAACCGCATGCGCAAATTAAACGTTGCGAATTCTGTATTGAATTTCAATACAAAGAATGCATTTACAAAAGGGGTAATTTTACAACAAATCTGCACAAAAAATACGCTCAAGTAGCAGTTGGTCTCGCTAAGCTTTTTAAGATTACATTTTAGAACCGGTGTCTGACTATTGCAGTTAAGGATATCGGCTTTTTTGTTGTGTTCAACTTTAAAAGTCGAGCACTTGACCTTTAAACATAGAGCTATCTGTTGTGTTCAATTTTTCAAAAGAACTTTGTGTGTTGTATTTTACGATACGAGAAATTCACCCTGCTTTTTAATTACGGAAAAACTGTTATCTTTACCATGGTACCATTGCGTTATGTTATTGTTCAAAATCAAATGTAACAACAATTTGTAAAAATAAAAAATCACCCTGGCCCTTTCAGTTCTGATTTAATCTTGAATCTTTTTTCTTCTTTGTGTTATTTCATACAAAAATACAGTGTATCAACAATTTGCATTGATTGTAATGAAATTTTGGTTGTATGTTTTTAAATAATAGCTACTTTTTTATCAGGTCATACGTGTACTTGAAACCGTTTCTCGAAGTATTGTCAGGTTAGAAAACTAAATGTAAAAATAGTGATACAACCATGGCGCTCAATGTGAAATTGATATTTAAATCATCGTCGTAAATTATGGGGCTACTGGAAAAATGTGCTAGAGAGACGTAGTAATTAAAATGTTGAACCATACTACAGCACAAGCTAGAACTGAATTATATAAAATTGAAACAGTTTGGTGGGGTTAGGGGTGGTGTAGGAGGTAGGGGTAGGTGGTGGGCATCTAAACGATCCGATGCATTCCGAACCATGTCACAATCGTTGCAATAGAAATTACCAAATAATGTGCAGATCTAAAGGGGTGGGGGTGGGTTGCAGAATTCAAATAAATTTCTTTAAATTACATCATAAAATTACCAAAAATATGCCTCAGACACCACCCCAGGCAAATCAGTAAACCGTCAGACCAGTCCCCCCCCCCCCCCGAAATTTTTTTGGATCCGCGCATGCAAATGTACTTATAGTATATGCCTATTTTGAGGAGCTCTCTTTAGACGGGTTTTGTTTAGTTTTTTAAAACTGTTTTCCGATAACATTTTTCGGTAACAAGTCGTCTTCAAGCTAATTTAAAATACAATGTGGCTGACTTTGGGTCATGGGCGATTTTAATGTTAATGTGTAAACATACATAATTTATATCACCCTATAAGAGTTTGAGGGTCTTGCAATAAAGACTATCACGAGGTGGTCTCCACTCTCCAGGCGATTTTTATAAGATAAAGCATCCAGGAAATAAAAAAAAACCATTCATTTTATATACTTGGATTTATACAGCTAATTATATGTTCGCTCTATTTTCTGAAAAGCCAAAACTGACATGACGTCCTGTCAAAGCAGGAGATAAAATTATGCAAACGCAAAGTTATTTTTCAATGTACGAATTCATCTGACTGTTGAAAAATTATCATACAAAGGTCGTTTGTTTTCACTTACAACACGACACGGAAATTTTTTTAGAGGGTAGGGGAACCAGGAAATTTTTGTCATTCTGCTGTTATTCATCGTATGAATTTCGTTTTGAAATATTAATATATTGCATATTTCGGTGTGCTTAAAAAACAGTTTTAAACACATACATGTATATAGGGAATCGAAATGATATATGGATAATAAATATGAAACTCTTTCAATGAAGCTTTTGCATGAAGCATTTATGCTTATTGTGCTTGACTACATCGCTTTAGTTCTTACGATTGTTAATCATACATATACATGCATGTATCAGAGAAAATGCACTATCACACCAAAATAAAATGGTGATTGTTAAAAAAATCCAAATTCTTCAAAATCTTTTATGGTACTGCATTTGTATCAATTTTACTGTTTGTAAACATCGAATATTCTTTAATGCATGGTGAATGAGATAATGGCACAAAAAAAGTCAACGATAGGAGGGGGCGCTCAGCAATCGATAGAACCTCTTCTGGTTACTACAAGTCTCTAAAATCCTATATTGGATGAACTGAGTTTACTTAGCTTCTAGTCTCCACAGATTCCCTGGGGCCTTTCAATCCTAACACGAAACGACTGCACGAAAATGAAAGTAAAAACTATCGATTAGCTAGTAATTAACAAAAGACCACTTACTAATTCTTGCTGCTTGGGGTTGGTCTGTCCGAGGGCTGTATAGGAGTAATGTTATCCCTGTGATAAAGATTTAAATACTGACAGTCACATTTAAAGTTTCCCCGGGTCTAAATGAACAAAGTCGTTTGGTACGCTAAATTTTATATAAACAAAGTTTTTTCAGAAGACACTGGCACCTAATTTTCTGAACTCTACCGTTGCTCAATTATATAGCGTGCAACACAGTTGGTATCGCTTCACTCCGTTTCCCCCATGCGTACGTTTAAATATATGACAATTTTAATGAGTATATTTATAATGTATGTTTATATTTAATATTATGTGTGTATTCATTTCTACTTGAATGAGGCTGAAGGCTTACTCCTCTGGTTAACCAGAGTCAAGCGACAATCAACCAAGTGTGCAATTTGTGTATGTCAACATCCGCCGAATCGAACAGCGGGATCGTCGCAATATGTATAGGAAATCTCCGTGTTGTCCTAGTGAAACCACTTTTTTTATTTTGGTTTTTTATCTTTAAATTACGTGGGGAAAGGTCATTTGTGTCTTAATTCTTGCTCAGATTGAAGCTCTGTAATCTATATATAAATCAGAATTAATAAATCTGTCGCGATTAGCACGTTGTTTATATTCTTTTTTTCCGGACAACCTTGGAATTTAGAAGTTCGTTCACGCGTCGGGTTATAATCTGAACATTTATGATGATTATGCATGAGAATGGGTTATTAGATAGGTACTCTACGGCCTGATACAACAATATGTTTTAAAAAATGCAATTACGTACTGTAGCGTCCAGTGTTTTATTTTATTTTTTGCTCAGAGTTCGTTTGAGGTTTATGGTATTGGTATTGTATTTCTGAAGATGGAAAAGGTACCAGTATTTTCTGCTTTCACTCACCGATTCCAAATATGCGACCCCGTGTTCACGGTAACCAAGGACATGAACACTTATGCAGCTCTAACACTGGCGAGATAATTAGTCGAGAATATGGGGCAGGTATATATTTAATCTCTGTTTTTGTCACTATTTGAAGTTTCCTAACCAAAAGTATTTAAAGAGATGGGTCCCCTACTAAGATGACATTTAAAATGTGACGTCAATGGCCGCATCAAGGGACTATTTTTAGATGTCGTAAAATGTGTGCATAAAGCTTAATTTCTTGAACAAACCCTCGGCCAGCGCCTCACCATGAATAAAACACGGTATGGGCCTCTTCATGCCCCTTTAATATCACCAAGAAATCTTAACCTTTCCTATTTACGATCAACTTGAGACGCCTGTCAATGTGAACTATTATTTATCACTTAAAGCATCCATCCGTATGAATTATAGGAACGGGAAGTTAAAGAAATGAATCTATTTTTAATCACTTAAGGTTTTAATTTCCTTAATATAGTCAAGGTCGTATATCTGCCCTCGACAGTAAAACAAAAAGATCCCGATTGCTGATGATCTAGATTGGTTTTGCCTATGGGGGTCATGGAGTTTGCTATTGTATGTTTGTCAAAGCATTTCAAACTCGGGTCGTGAACTCGTACTTTTGTATAGTCATTGGACAAAGATACAATCTCATTCTTCATGAGACGAAAGATAAAAGGAATGTTAACCGGGCCCGTTACATAGAGTCATACTTACTGAGTCTGTTTGACATACCAAATACATGTACAGATACATGTACATAGTTATTACGAAGCAGTTATCATATATAGGGTTTTTTTAAGTGCAAAAATATCTTTACATTTTATCAGCTAGTGCGTAACAGTGGCTAAAGTTAGCTGCAGATCTATAGCTCTATCGAGCATATCAACTCAAATTTTCCCGCAGAGCTACGGCATCTGCAGCTGAGCTATGGCTACAGTGTAAAGTAAGCTAGAATCTCTTCAAAACCGCAGGTTTCTTTGAAAGTCACGGCGGTAAATTGACAATGTAATAAAAGTAAAAATCACCTCTCGGAAAACTTATCTTACCTAGTCATAAATCATAGATTATTAAGGATGTACATTGTATACCGTTGAGGCTGGTAGAGTTATAGAGTCATTGACATTGAAGAATACGTGGGAGTACTGAGCCGTCACAGGGAAGTTTTATTGTCTTTGATACGTGGCTGACGGTGATGTGTATAGGGGGTTTCTCTGATCTTGGTTATAATAATTGTCTTGTCCATAGAGATTCTTAAACTTATTGATATCAATAATCTGCGTCATGCAAATAAATCAGCGTAGATTTAAAGGACATTTTGTATCTCATTTATCAAACGTAGTAGATGAAATGGAAAATTCAATTCGCGCACTGCATATTTATATTATATGTACGTTGTACATGTGATTTTTCGGCAAACGCTTTGAATTTCAAAACAATATTTCAGTTGGCACCTGACGTTGAATATTTCTCGTGTAATAAAAAAGTATACCCCCCCCCCCTTACAATGTTTTTCACCGTTACAACGACAGGTGTCTGTAATTGTAATTGTCGGGTATTTGGACCAACCTATGGATAACAAAAATTGGACAAAGCATAGAAAACAGTGTACACAGTACCTTATTGAGTCCCCTGTCTGTATCCTTGCGGGCCCGACACCATCCGACCTAGACGAAATATTTACACAGGTATGTTTACAAATATTAATATACAGATAACGGATACCGTAAATAGATGTATTCACGTCAATTGTATTGTTGTCTATAGATATAATAATTAAAGTGACCTACATTTATTTGTATATCAATCCTCTAAACTCCGTATCTGTTATCATTTAATCTTTTTATGCATTAATTTTAGTAATATACTAATATAAAATGTACTCTTATATAGTTATAATAGAGAGCACCATTTTGTCTTCTCTGGCGTACCTTTGACGGGTCATAATGCATATTTTATTTATTTAAAAATTCTACATATATATTCAAAAAAGGCTAAATTCTGATACAAGCGTTTCATATAAAAGAAAAACATGTAATTATTACATGATTATTTGGATTAAGCTTTATAATCCATCATCTTGTGACTCTTACTTGAAAATCGTATGTCAATATAAAGGTCTAGATGCAAAGGAGCGAAAATGTTGGAATACAAACCGGCATGGAAAACTTAACAATATATAACTAGTGCCTGTTTGGGAGGGTAACTGTTGAAATTGACACCCCAAGAAAACCGTTGTCAACCGACGCGAAGCGGAGGTTGACAATGTTTTTCGAGGTGTGTCAATTTCAACAGTTACCCTCCTAAACAGGCACTATTTATTTTATGATACTGAATGTTTTAGTTTTAAAGAAGATTTTACTGCTTTTATATAGAAATGAAGTGAATTTTACGGCGAACCGTGTGCGCATAATTTCCGCGCATGTAACTATTCGTTGTGTTACCCGTTGCCAAGTGTGTTGCTAACGTTGAGGGTAATAGAACGGATTACCAACTGCGTCTAAACCAATCAGATTGCAGTATTTAACATGAAAGTATAATAATATCAATTCGTTCACGGTTATCTTCTCAAGAAACATTAACTATGGTACATGTATAAACATGCGTATAATTATGTGTAATCTCTCTCTCTCTCCCTCTCTCTCTCTCTCTCTCTCTCTCTCTCTCTCTCTCTCTCTCTCTCTGTTTTATATTATGCAAGTGAAATGTACATTTGTTTGTGAGAAGAGCTCGTACAATATATATTTATAAAAAGATAACGTTAAAATCATTACATGTACATGTACATCATAGTTGTCAAACGTGACAGTGCATAACAGTAAAAACGTACATGTTTCACGGATTACTGATAACGTGTTAATGCATGTTACTAGTAAATGTACAACATATGTATCCAAGACGATGGATAACTAATAAACTTTATGAAAAATGCATCACAAAATCTATTTAATTTAAATGGCAAGTTTTTAATAAATATAAATCACAAGAATTTCGCATGCACGAATAAATCACATCTGTGTTTCAACTTCATATTGTGTATTTGTCATGTTTTTACGAAATCTGATTGCGTTCATACAAATACAGACAAATCGAATCCCGTCTGTAAGCCACTGAACACGAATGTTACATTGATATCGGCAATGCACACAGAAGTCGCGTACAGTAGCTTATGTCAAACCCTCTATATTCCATGCGTCCATCATGAGTCAAGCCCGCTGCTCCCAGCAATACAATAAACAAACTCTATGCAGCGTATGCTAGCGTGTTTCATCCAAATTTATTTCTTAAAGTTTGTATACAAAAGGATTATAAAGTTTTGGATCAAATTGCATCTTAAAATTCGACCATTTTCGCAAAAATTCTTACATCTGTTCGAACAGGTTCTCCGTTTATCGTTTATTTTAACAACACACTGTTTACATGAACTTGTAATGCCTTGCTATATCGACTATTCGGATGCAAACAAACTTGATTTCATGAAAAGTCAAATGACTCTTTTTTGTGTACGTTCAGTCACTTTGCAAGATATCCAAGAATTCTGCACTATAATATAAAATAACGGAGTTGTCCTTCTTTGTGTGGTTTGCCATGTAGTGTATTATCAATTGCTATCCTATTGAATTTATCTGTAAGGGTTTGTGGGGTGGCGATGGAAAGCAAATAAGCAATAAAACTTAATTGTTCTCCTTTAATACACTCAAGTACGATCAGGCATGCATAAATTTTTACCGTTATATATATCAATGGAATTATTAAAGACATAAAAACTTACAGAAAGCGGCATCCCTGCTTAGCGCCCGCCCGGCCGTGACCGTGTACGTAAGTACATGTAAGTAGATCGTACAGAAGTGGAGACTATGGGGACATCGTACTAGATCACTTGGTCCAATGGCTTTGTCCAGTGAACCTTACCCAGTCCATCTAGCCACCAGCGAGTCCATCAAACCGTGAACAAAAAGTCCAAACGGATGACCAACTTTTATTACTGACAACGATTTCACCGTTTACGTGCTCTTAATTGTTAGTTTCACTTCTTACTTTCGAAAATCCTTTTTTTTTCTTCAGAAAACCGTGATCTTGGGAAGGAAGGGGATAGAAGGAGGAATTTTTGTCTCAAAAACACATGAAAGCAAAATAATGCTGATACATGTACAGACAGTTTCAATTTTTTTTTTGGGGGGGGGGGGGGGTGGGGGTGGGGGGGAGCCACTTGATTTTTGGATTTTGCTCACATGCTCTTTTTTCTCATAAAAGTTTACCTTATTTAAACTTTGGTGATTTATGCGGGATATGAAGCTAGCGACATTGCAGAAAAATACATTTCAGTTCAGCAGTTTCTATAGAGCCATGAATTAAAGCTGCTTGGTCCGATTTTATACCAAATTTTATGCACGCTTTTAAACGATGGCTATGCTTAGTATATGTATAATAATAGACATTGCAGTTGTTTACCCAGTCAATTAAGCCAAATTTCAATGAAGAAAAATACGTACAAAATCTGCTAACAAAACATACGACATTAAAAGGTACCGCGTTATTTCGCCTCATGTTAAATTTCACCCCTGACGACGATACGGGTTTGGTTGTATTACGAATTTGACATCGCTTTAAATAAAGGTCGAAATGGTCAGACAAATGATCAGACAAATTACAAATAAACATGTGTACGTTTTGTTCGCCAATATTTCTAAAGCCTGCTTTCTTTACAATCGATGCATAGCATGCGGGTTGAATAACCCCAATCATTCGGGGGACGAAACCATGCGGTTTCCTTTTCTAAACATTCCCGTGATGCATTTTGGTTTGTTTTTTCGTTTGCCCAAAGAGAAATTATTTTTATTTACTTTGAATATTTCTAACTTAGAAAGGAGATTGATTCTGCTGGTGTAAATAGGAGAAAGTCCATAACTTTGTAAGATAAATGATTTGTATGAACAAAATTTTGATACTGTAATTACGAAAAAATCGGACCAAGCAGCTTTAACTAAAGTTTTCGTAAGAAATATAGGGAATCATACTCTGTAGATGTAAATATAGTATGATACTTACATTTACCGTGTAAAATTCACTTTATTTTTTACACATAGTTATTGATAATTCATAGCTCTATAAAAACCGACGAGACAGAAATCTACTCGCCCCGTTTATCGATTGGTCGAAATATACAGCGGCTAATATACTGACAGGACTGAAATTGACTAGGCCCTACGAAATAATCATGATGATGTCAGACTCAAATTCCCATAGAAGACGATTTGGCTGTTTCATTTAGCTAACGTACTGGTGTACATTGACATCAATTTACTTTCTTCCTATTTACAATCAATTGACTTATTTATTAAAAGAAAGATGTAAATACAATGTATAAACGATCAAATGACTCAGGACATACGGGTTATGAAGGTAGCGATCATTTTTTGTCTTTGCCTGTGATAAATACAGGCACGTAGCATCGTTTTTGAAAGTGGGGGGGGGGGGGGGCCAGACCCATCCAAAAAATCTTGACAAGCCAAAAAAAAAAAAAAAAAAGGGAAATTTAAAGTTTCCAAAAATCTTCAAAATCCTAATCCGTGGGGATTCTTCCCTACCAAAATTTTTTTTCCTCCAAATCATGAAATTCCTAATCCTTGGGGGGGGGGGGGGACTTCAATTTGACTACTCATTTCCTTATTTTCATATCAATTTTTTACTAACTTCCAAAAAAGTGGGGGGCCAACTCCATTATAATTCATTTTTTTATATGTGAATTTTAAAAAAATTGTTGCGGCGAGAAAAAGTGGGGGGGGGGGGGCAGACCCCCCTTGCCCCCCCCCCCCCTGATGCTACGTGCCTGAAATAACACTACGTATCGATTATGTATATTAAATTCAAGTATTTAATCGTAAAATTGCTGGAAAATTATGTAAGTATCAGTAATAAGGATCCGTTCTTTGAATATTATAAGATGATAATTTCGGCCGGGGCGTGATCAAAATTATAACCTCATGATACTCAAAGACTAATCAATACTCCTTAAATAATTCCTTCTAGTAGATCATGTGATACAAATAGAATTAATATAAATGATTGTAGTTTCTCAAGTATCTTTTTTATGTGCATTGATATAGAATAGATTAGAAATTAAAAAATTGTTGAAAAAAACTAGAATAGAGTTTTTTTTTACCAAACATGGTCACACACAACACAAATACTACAAGCTTAATTTTTGAACACTACGAGGACATTATCCTCAAAGTGAACTGGTTCTGGGACTAGTTGTAACACACGTATATTCTGAACTTATCTCCTATTTCTGCATTCATAAAACGTGGGCGACAGTTTTGATGTCCTTGATCATTGCATTGAACTTCATTTAATGTTGATCAGCGCTGAGATTATTTCCACGATTGAATTTCTCTATTTTATACCATTTTCTGCCGTTTTTCGCTTTTCGCGCGTCATAATCGTGCATTCTATAATTGAGTTTGCAATGCACATAGTAGGATATCAATTGGCGTATATTTTGTGCTGAATACCGACGACCGATTATAATTTTTAACGAGGTCAATACAATTCTAACGCGTTTTTTTTTTTATTAAAAAAATGGTTTGCAATTTACAGCGTTGATTATCATAAAATCCGACCTGTTATCGTCGAAGAGCTATGCAAGTGAATAAATAATAACAATAAAGTTGAACTTGTTGTAATGGCGACTTAACAACAACCATGACATGATGCCTACTTGTTCATGTTCATATTTACAAAGTGTTTGACCTTTGCTCCAAAGAGCATACGACGGTCATGATGATTTGGGACATGCCCTCTACCTGTGATAAACAATGTAATTATGTAATACCTAACGAAACATTCAATAAAAATCTCCAATGTAATTAAGGAAGACAAGTTTGCTAGAAGTTGAGCTTCGGTAATTTGACGCAAAGATTGTTGATGGTCATTTGAAGGTCATACATATCTTGTTAGTCTTATAAAGTTGTTATTATACTAAATTATCGAGTGTATATGTGAAACAGTGACAAATTTGTAACCCAGAAACGATTCTCATAGAACAGTTTAATTTAATTGTTGTTATTTATTATCAGCAAAAATCACCAATTTACAGTATAATAATTGTAAGGGTTCTCGCGCCCACTGTGATTCAGCCCGGTTTGTACCTCAAATATCAAAGGACCGTGTCCACAAACTTGTACGGCCATCTGTAAAATAAACATACACATGTTGAAAAATGTAATTTATGACTTACATGTATGTATTTGCCGTAAAATTGTTTAGGCATATAAAAAACTTAGAATTTCTCAACAAATATTTCTGAAATTTGTTTGTGTTTAAATTTAAGAAAAAACCCCAGATGTTTGAATACATCCAAACAACCAGGAAACAAAATTGTTTAATACTGAAATCTGATTGGTTTAGATGCAGTTGGTAATCCGTTCTATTACCCTCAGCGTTAGCAACACACTTTGCAACGGGTAACACAACGAATTGTTACATGCGCGTGATTTATGCGCGTACGGTTCGCCGTAGAATTCACTTCATTTCTATATAAATGCAGTTAAATTTTCTTTAAAAATAAGATACTCAGTATAATAAAATAATTAGTGCCTGTTTAGAGGGTAACTGTTGAAATTGACACCCCTCGAAAACCATTGTCAACATCCGCTTCGCGTCGGTTGACAATGGCTTTCTCGGGGTGTCAATTTCAACAGTTACCCTCCCAAACAGGCACTTTTTATATAATGGTCCTCTTCAGTTAATACTCTTATGGCGCATAAGCTCTGTTTTTATTTTATTTTTTGTGTAACGCACAAATACCCCCGGTATTATTTTTATTTACTTCCAATTATCCAATCTACTATTTTTGAAACTAGACTAATGCAGGTATAAATAGGTGAAAGTCTAAAACTAGTTAAAGCTGCTTGGTCCGATTTTATACCAAATTTTATGCACGCTTTTAAACGATGGCTATGCTTAGTATATGTATAATAATAGACATTGCAGTTGTTTACCCAGTCAATTAAGCCAAATTTCAATGAAGAAAAATACGTACAAAATCTGCTAACAAAACATACGACATTAAAAGGTACCGCGTTATTTCGCCTCATGTTAAATTTCACCCCTGACGACGATACGGGTTTGGTTGTATTACGAATTTGACATCGCTTTAAATAAAGGTCGAAATGGTCAGACAAATGATCAGACAAATTACAAATAAACATGTGTACGTTTTGTTCGCCAATATTTCTAAAGCCTGCTTTCTTTACAATCGATGCATAGCATGCGGGTTGAATAACCCCAATCATTCGGGGGACGAAACCATGCGGTTTCCTTTTCTAAACATTCCCGTGATGCATTTTGGTTTGTTTTTTCGTTTGCCCAAAGAGAAATTATTTTTATTTACTTTGAATATTTCTAACTTAGAAAGGAGATTGATTCTGCTGGTGTAAATAGGAGAAAGTCCATAACTTTGTAAGATAAATGATTTGTATGAACAAAATTTTGATACTGTAATTACGAAAAAATCGGACCAAGCAGCTTTAAGATATTTGGTTGTGTATGCAAAATGATTCGATACTTGTACTGTAAGAGCCAAACCATCGGACCAAACGTTTGTTCCAACCACAAATTTAACCCCCTATACAGTCAATTCTAAACACAAGAATTATATATATATATATATATATATATATATAATAGTGACCTTGAATCCGTTCGGTGTACAGTTGATAAACACGCCGGACAGGGAGGACCCGTCCATAGAGTACATTCCAAACAGAAAGGTGGCTATTGGGGTATACCTCGGGATTCTGTCACAGTTCTGCATTACCTGCATTATTCAAAGTGGTTCAAATTATGAAGCTGTTAAACCGATCAATTAGAGTATCATTACCTTTTAAGGTTGTGGTTCAGAATCAAAATTAGGGACGTTTGATCAAAAGTATATACAGTAAAACACGCTTATAACGAAGTCCCAGGGACGGAAAATTTAACTTCGTTATAAGCGTAATTCGTTATATCCGTCAAGTTTACAACTTGGGGAATGAAATTCACTTCGCTGTAAGCGTCAATTCATTATAAGCGTGTTCGCTATAACCGTGTTTTACTGTACGTGTTTTTAATATATATACACTATCCAAAACATATTCAGTTTCACATCATCTTCAAGAAAGATATATCAACTTTTTGATACAGTAAGGCGCTATATTGCAACAAACCAATAATGGAGGCAAGAGCTATCTAGTGCGTGATTATTACATACGCTTAACAAAGTTTATTAAAAAATGAAATAAAGCACTCTCACACTAATAGTAACAAGAGACTGTGTATACATACGATGAACATGTATTAATTACTAACATTGTATCCACTCTTCCAGGTTGCTGGGGAGTCTGCGTGGCACGTGTTCAGGACGAGCGCTTCTGATTGGCTGTGGGTTCCATCCGTACACAATCCAGCTCTGGGGTTCAGAACAGTGTTACCGATAGCAACGGATTGCACAAATTCTAGACCGTTACACACATGCGCTGCAAAAAGATATTTTAAACCATAACCTTATATTGTTCGATCACCAATCTAGTGATTACCGTTCAATGACACAGTCTTATATAGAGTATTCTGTTAAACAACTGATAGCAATTCTTTAAATCGCAATGCGAGTGGAAATTCTTACGGATGTTGAGCGGCGGTAGTGTGGTTGTTACCGGCGGTAGTGTGGTTGTTACTTGCGGTTTGGTGGTTGTAGTGGTGGTTGTGGTGGTGGTGTGATGAACTGCGTGGGTAGTGGGCGGTGCGTGGGTCGGAACAGTGGTTTTACCGAGATGCGACAGACCAAGCTTCCCTTAGCGAGAGACATTCCATTAAATTACTCATTAACACTGTTCAAGCAGTTTGTATAATTAAATTCAATTGAAAATAATCCACGCACTTTTTCAAGAGGATTAGTTTACGCAAATTGTTATTGGCATTGGTTTTGTATGAAACAACGAATAAAATTGTTAGAAATGAACATTTACCTTCAACAAAGTAAACAATGTCAAGTACGCATGCGTCGTTCAGATCATCCATTTCCTTCACTAAATGTTCCACTAAACAATATACACGTAACAAAGAAATAAGTATTTCATTCTAAGGACAAAAATGAAGAGAAACAAACAAACATGCCTCCTTTCTTATACACATCCCCAAAATAAAAAATAAATGAATAAATAAAGTTAGAAACGAAAAGTATTGAATTCCATTCAAACTCCTCCACCCCAATAAAAATAATATAAAAGAAGGAACAGGAAAACAAAGCAAAAAAACCCCCAAAACATCCAAAAACATAATGCAATTCTAAGCCAAAACATTCAAAAACATTATGCAATTCTAATGTCTGAACAAAATACCCAAAAGTTGTGGGGATATAAGATGATTATCATAAAATGCATTATAACTTTTACCGTAAAAAGCACAAAACACAATTGCAATTTTTTTCAGATTGATAGAATGTCAACTTACACTCTTTAGTGAGATGGTCTATTTCATGTTGACTGTGGCTTCTTTTCCCAAATACTATTAAATACAACCAAGTAAAACAATTTTTCAACAAAAAATACATGCTTTTATGATTGTCACGATTTTTTTCCTTCAAATTTTGACTTTTAGTATTTGCAATGCTTAACGTATTGAGAGCAGCCTGTTAAAATGTTATTGGTAGTTATCAAGTTATAACAAGATATGGGGGGCTCATTATTCTTTGTTATTTTATAAAAACAAGGCTCGTGTCAAATTTTGGTCTACATTTACATGTAGTTTGCTGAATAGTAAATCTAATAATTAAAACAAAATAAGAAGTGAAAACGTGACCAACCAAGTTCAGATACTGGCGATCTTTTAAACAAGCTGTTTATTTCACTATTAAACTTTTTTTTAATAACGTCACAGTCATTCTTACTCCGACTGCTAGGTCATTTTACTAGATCGCGTAGATTTCTGTCTTGTCATATATATTAAAAAATGATATAATACAAAAAAAAAACCGACGCATTATTATTTAGAAAAGTTAAAGTTGATCTGAGCAAAAGTCAACAAAATAATACGTTTTGCATGGTTGTCGTATTAATTGTGACATGTTCAATATATTAGATGAATTTCTTCAGCCAAACAAACAAAGCGTTACAACCAGAATTGAATTATAACCCTATCAATTCTTTAGCTATTGAATATATTTCTATATAATATAACTTATGTTAACAAAAACACGGTCTTTGTTTACATAACAAAGAAATGTGAACTATGTATCTCACTTATAACTTGGTAACCTTTTTTGACTGGTCATTTAAAAATCGGCAGTTACATGTCAGTATTTCAAAATTAAAAAACAAAATATTCGGAAAAAAAATCATGACCAAACACCTTAAAACACTGTTAGAAATTACTCCATTATATTACAATGTATTACAAATGCATGTAAAATGATGTTATATTCTGAAACAGTATTTAAAATGCTTCGATGATACCTTGTAAATAATGTAATCATGATACTTAGTCTTTGTAAATATTGTAACGATGATACCCGCACCATGTAAATAAAAGTACATATGTGACAATGCTTATTTAAATAATAAAATGCGTTCTTTGGTGGTTCATGCGGGATATGAAGGTGGTGCATTACAAATAAGCCACGTTGGCGGATTATGTAATTTTTTTCTGGAATGATTGCTACCTGTATAACCCGCATGAATCAGCAAAGAAAGCATTCTATCTATACTACTATATTAAAAATAGACAAATTTTGGGGCTTTAATACCGAGAAACCAGAAGAGTACTGTCTTTGGTTTTATATATTTTTAACATCATTGGTACTTGAAGATTACCAATTTGTTTTTATTTTTTCTCAATCAAGCTTCGCTAATTATTAATCAACGAAAATTCCTTTAAAAAATCCGGATATCATCTGGACTTTTTGGATTTTACAATCTTGTGCATGCGCATTACATTCACGCTAAATCGCAGGAGGCTCTTTAGTTTATGTTTCCACAATATCACATTTGCATGGATAAACTCAAAAACTATATTACAAATACGTGTAAATTTTCATTGAAAATTTGTCATATAATTATTCTGTTCATCAAAGGAAATACGGGAGATAACTCTAACTCAGTGCATTTAATATGAAAAATCCCTAGAGTTTCGAATGTCAACATCGTGTGTAAATTCGAAGTGAGTAAAAAAGGTTGGTGAAAAGTGTTGAATTCTTCATTAATATGTATAAATTTTTTAGATGAAATGTATTTACAGCCTAAAAATGGTGAGTAATGAATAATTTGACGGTTATTTTCAACGAAGCTTCATTAATTTTATCCAAAGTCGTTTCAGAGCGATTCTGCAATTTTTTGCTACATTACAGAATGTGAGGCATTTTAATTGTAAAGAAGGCCTGTCCCGAGACACAGTTATATGGGTGCGTCTTTTTACCCCAATGAACCCCAATGAACCCCGATGATACCCCGATGAACCCCAATGATACCCCAATGATACCCCAATGAACTTTGAAATACCCAAATGATACTAAGTATGTTCATAATTGATACACTAAATGAATTTTATGTACCAACATGTTACACAAATGAGTGAAATTTCAACTATTCGGCGTTTTTTCACCGATTGATTTCCCAGTGAACCTATGGTTATCCCAATCAAATTTCGTTGATACCCTCACGAACCTCAATAAACTTGAAATGAGCTCTGTGCAATGATTCATTCACCAATGAATTTTAATTTTCCAAATGATACAGAAATAAATCTCATTGATACAAGAATGTACCTGTACTTAATGAACAATTAACCCCAACCAGACCCTGCATGAATAACATTAACTTACCAATGATACCGTATTTTAGCTGTAATGATACCTTAGTAAGCCCCGGTGATACTAGTACTTTGATGAACCCCAACAATACCTAGACATTATTTAAAAGCCCATCCCACCCCCTAAACAAAGTTTTTTGTTTTTTTTTTTTTGGGGGGGGGGGGGGGGGGAGAGGGAGGGTTATAGGAATTATCTTGTCCATAATTTAAGTCTGTCTGTGCAAAATTTGTGTCTGGTCAATACTTATAGAGAAACACTGAACGTTCTCTAATGACCTGAGTGTGTGTCATGAACTTGCCCCAAGTTCATTAGGAAGAGGTAGCGCGATGACGACATGGTACGATAGCGATAACGCGATGATGCGATAGTGATGACGCGATGGTGCGATAGCGATAATGCGATGGTGCAATAATGATAACGCGATAGTGCGATAGCGATGACGCGATAGTGATGACGCGATGGTGCAATAATCGCTTAATCGTCATCGCACAATCGTCATTGCATTATCTCGTCATCGCACTATCGACCCCAAACTTATCATTAGGGATCATTGAGGTTCATTGTGGTATCATTGGGGTTCATTGGGGTATCATTGGGGTTCATTGTGGTAAAAAGACGCACCGCAGTTAGATTATTCTTACTAAGCAGAGTGTAGTAAAATCAGAACCATTTTAACAAGACCTTGGACTTTCGATAGGACGTAACTATTTATTTCTTGCGTCAAAACAAGTTTAAATGACGCTGGTTTCAAGTGAAATATACACATATTGCGTAGTCTTAGCTCAAAAGCCAGACAAATCTTGTTGATTTCACAGAGCCTTGGCTGAGTGGCCAGCGATGAAATAGACAGGCCTACGTCACATGCTGTTTGACACAACTACCTAAAGTCCAAGCTCTTGTTAAAATAGTTCTAATAGCATTATTGTAGGCTTAAAGCTTGGTTATGAATATCAACAATAGGTTGTGTCAATGTATCTATTTGGTATATGTCCGATATCATAATTATGCAATGTCAACCCGTGCACGCACGGGTCAAAGTCTAGTTGTCTTTAAATATTTACATCTTTCTTTTAACAAATTGTTAAACTACAAATACGTTATCATGATACTAAATGTGTACTTAAACAATAAAATGCTTTCTTTGGTGATTTAATCGGCACATGAAGGTAGCAACATTATGTACAGAAAATATACATAAGCCGCATAGCGGGTTAGGAAAATTTTTGTGCAATGAGCGCTACCTTCATAACCCGAATGAATCATCAAAGAAATTATTTTATTGTTTATCTTTCTTTTAACTGATTAATAAATTGATAATGAAAAGTAAGTAAAATTCACTGAATTACTGTTAACGTACATAAGTACGTTAGCTATAAGAAACAGCCAAATCGTCTCCTGTGAGACTCTGAGTCTGAAATTGTCATGATTATTTCGTGCAGTCCGTGAATTTTCTTCGGTCGCTGTAGTTTTCGACCGATCGATAAACGGGGCTTGTGAATTTCAGTCCTGTCAGTTTCTTGTCGGTTTCAGCCGCTGTAGATTTCGACCATCGATAAATGGGGTGTGTAGATTTCAGTCTGGCTATTTCTATAGAGCTATGAGTTAACTATTTATTATTAAGTTTCCGTAAGAAATTGAGGGAATAATACTTCAAGTTGGTGGATGTAAATATTTCGTTATATATGGCACCGAATGAATCACCAAAGAAATCATTTTATTGATTATTCAAATGATATTATGTAGATAATGCAATGATGATACTATGTAGACAATAAAATGGCGATACTTAATGAATAATATTATGATTTGATTGTGCAAAGATTAAGATAAGTAAAGAATGCAATAACGATTCTATGTAAAGAATGTAACGATGATGATTAAATGAAAACATTGCAATGATTATGTACATAATGTGTTAAGGATACTCACTAGTAGATGTGTGGTGGTGGTGTGGGGGTTTGTGGTGTTCGTGGTGGTGGTGCTCTTGCTGTAATACCTCGTAATGCCTCCCAAGATCGACAATGTACATATCAGGGTAGATGTAATGCTCCAGAACTGAACTCATAAAACTCGTGTTTTTTACTTTCTACATTGTTAAGTTAAATTTGTATTCAATAAAAAACAAACAAACAAAAACAAAACAAAAATAAACAATAAAAAACCAAAACAAATTAAAAAACAAAATGGAAAACAAAACGTAAAAATATTTAAATATAAATAATTTTAATCGAATTTCGAAGAAAAATATTATTTCAAAACATA
The DNA here is from genome assembly GCF_963853765.1 of Magallana gigas. Taxonomy (NCBI): domain Eukaryota; kingdom Metazoa; phylum Mollusca; class Bivalvia; order Ostreida; family Ostreidae; genus Magallana; species Magallana gigas. The sequence continues at coordinate 12,309,039 of NC_088857.1, forward strand.
CAAACCATGTTTAAGCAGCTCTTGGTTATGGTGATGCTTAAAATAATCGTCTATTTTGTGTATTATTTCTGTAAAACACGCAATAATCTTTATAAAAGTATTAATGAAATCTTTAGGTCTAGCGGGAAAGCAAACTAGGAAAATCGATAACACGCAGTAAAAATAAATGTAACGAATGAATTTTCGGATATTGTATAAACGATAAACTGTATATTAATGCATTTACGTATCTTTCGTTTATCTGTTTCATTTCTTCAATTGAATAACATAGTGAAAATTAGAAATTTGGCGCCCATATAATAAATGTCGCATGTTTTTTCACACAAGTATATCATTTTATCAAATTAATGTCATTTAATTTTTTTTTTTTACAAATTTCAGATAGTTTGAACAAGACTTGAGATCCTCCTGTCATATAAACTTACCATTTTTCTTGTGGTCATTGTCACACGATTCCCCATATGCAGCAGCTGGAAACGTGTACATGATAAAGTTCAATGATAAAAATGAATTAGATTTTATTTTATGTTAAACGATAGTTTTTGAGCTTCGAGAACCACAGAATGAAATAACTTTTCGGACAGTTTGCTAAGATAATTTACAACAACAAAAAATCCGAATTTTTAATCAAAATTTTATTTTGACTAATTAAAACAAACAAGTTTGATTTTCAGCTCAACGCTTTATTTAAAAAATGTCCTAAATTTGTACATCTTTTACATAATTTTGTTTAATATCACTGTCATTATCTTATAAACAGTCACTGATTTAAACCAACGATTGAATTCTTTGAAGGTAAGAAAAGGACACATTGTGAAATTAAATATGGATGGAAAAATATCTTAATAATATTAATCAATATTTAATAAAGGCCAAACAGGCATTTCAGCGTTGAAACAACGTTGTTTCAACGTCAGGCAGCAACGTTGTTTCATCGTTGAAATATGGTTGCATTTTTAAGAAGTTCAAACAACGTTGAAAAATATAACGTTGCTTCAACGTCAAAAATCGACACTTTTGTATAAAGTCCTTTGTTGAAATGTTCAACTTTTCAAATAGTGTTATATATATATATATATATATATATATATATATATATATATATATATATATATATATATATATATATATTTATATAGTAGGTTGTGTCTTAGTAGAAAAGTGGTTGATGTCTTAAACGTTGAAAATAAGTCTTGAACGTGGAACCAACGTTGAGATTATTTGGTTTGGGTTTTAACATTGAAACCTAAAGCTTGATTCAACGTTGAATAATAGCTGATCAACGTTGCAATTTCAATTCAACCATTCCTTAACGTTGAAAAAACGTTGCGTGCCTATTGGGAGGTTTTACAATAGCATTTGTTCATAAAATGCGTTTCAAAAATTGGGATTTACATGTAAGATATTGTAAAATTGATATGAAAACTTCTGTTAATCAAATTAAACCGTGACCGAGAAGTACATAAAGTGGCAATAGAAGAAGGGTCATCTTTTGGCAAACTGATATACAAATGTACAGATACATGTATATATAATGTACATTAGTGTAGATCAGTACTAAAAACATGTACGGGCAGTGGATTGGTTGATATTGCATTTATCGCTCGCTCGGGAACCACCCCCATAGTACATGTATCATAGTGTTTGATCTACATGTACATGTAGGTCACTATATTACGTCGAATTGTCAATAGGACGGCACCTTTAGGAAGATAAGATGAAATCTGAGAGGTCCTTGAACCGATAAGTCAAACGCGTGGATTGTAACTTGTTATACCTTAGTGTGCACCTAATAATGGGTGTTTGAGTCTTTGATGGAAAAAAAATGCGCGATTTTTGAAAGATAGGAAAGCAATTTTATCTTTAAAGGGAAGAGGTATTTCTTCAATATTTCAACCAGAGTTTTGAAAGATAGCAAATTAAAAGCAAATTTATCTTAATAAGGAGGTTTTTTTTTTAAATATTTCAACCAGGAGTGTATTGACTTCATCGTATTACAAGTCACGCAAACCTTCATTCGACAATCTAAGTACTAAAATTACATCTATACATGTATATATCATAAAACAAAACCTTTTTATGAATAATAACTATATCATTTTCATGGCTTTCACATTTACACGTACTTTAATTTTGGTCATTGATTAATTGTCTAATAAACCGTTTCTAAAAGTTGTAAAAATGCAATAGGTATAAATTCATCATTTAAATCTCATTTATCATCCATATCATTTATCCAAATATTCATAATAACTCACCAGTTATATATACATTATTATTATTATTATGATAATTTTATTTACATCCATACAAAAGCAATGTTTTATTGCAACCTTTGGAGCCAAATGCAAAAAAGACATATCATTTGATGATCTTTCACAACGGTAATAACCAGGCATCGACCTTATCACTAAATCGACCAATCATTACAAAAATTCTATTCTTAATATCGTCTTATTGTCCGTAAAATTTAGCTATAGATCTATAGTTATCAAAGTTATAACTATAATATATAGCTTATTCAAGATTAAAAATGTTATGACAAAATATAAGCCATGGTTTTGATAAGCAAGTTTTGAGATGTGCACATCTCACAGAATTTCTTGTGAACTAAGAGTTTTATAAATTCTTTTCGGTTATATTTCACAATGTCTTAAAGACTTGAACATTTCTAGTGACATAACTTATAAAATTAAATGTACAAGTTCAAATACTTGCCAATACATAACACAAAGATGCACCATGGTCCCATTTTGACAAGTTATGGTGTCTAAGTGATAAGACTAGGCACCAGTTGAATTATTCCGATTTTCGGACAAAGAGTAAAATCTTATCAAGTTTGGAAACCTGTCACGTTTTGTGCATTTAAAAGGGCGCATATCGTACATGTATTTTGTTGTAAGAATTATGCCTACCAACATGCAAGAAATCCATAACCGGCGTTGTTAAAAATATTTACAAACCAATTAATATAATTATCTAATCAAAAAAGGGTTTGAAATCAATGTATACACTTGTCATCCGAGTTATACACGAGAAATCACCTTTTCATTGAATATAAAAAAAAATCATGCATACAAGTAATCTGCAATACATAGAGTGCAATTACGAGTAAAATGATAATGATTTATCGCAAAAAAACCCCAACACGATTTACAGTTTATTCAACAAAACTTTAGATTTCATTCAATCAGTTTTAAGAAATAAAGTGTTAACTATATAATATTTTGTTCAGTGTGTTGCCACAAGGCAAAGCGTAAGAATTGCATGCGATAGATAAACAAGCCTCCTTCAGTTTTGAAAATAACAGCAAGATTAGATTTTTAGAAATACAACTGGTATGACAACAGACCGTTGATGTATTTTGTGAATATGGTGCAGACCGTTGATGTGTTTTGTGAATATGGTGCAGTATAAGTAAACCTCTATGAAAGGCTCTCATCGAGGTATGTTTATTAACATATTAACTCATTAATGTATTTATCTATACCTGAAACAAAAATAGCCCTTTTAAACCTAGCTGCAGGACTGTAGCTCCCGGTCTGAAAAAAATCGGATGGACGACCTGGGAGCTACAGTGCCTCCCATAGTAAAAATCTGCAATTTACGACACACAAAAAAATGCGCTAGGTTTGGACTTATTAATCTCATTTACGATCTCATTCTGTACAAATATTTAATCCCAAAAAATTCCTCGGACATTTTACTAAAGATATTGTCACTTTACTTGCCTCTGATATTCTTTTCAACAACATCCCCAGCCCTGTAAATTAAAGTGGTGCAAGTTTGTTTACATTTAAAAATGGCGACTCTCGATCTCGACGTAAATTAACAAACTTCATTTTCCGAGGTCGGTTATCATGTTTAAGAGAAAGTCTGAGGCAAGTAAAGTGACGATATCAGTAGTAATTTTGCTGAAAAATTTTATGGTTCTAATTATTTTTACAGAATTAATGTGAAAATAGGGTTAATAAGTCCAAAACTAGCGCAATTTTTTGTGCGCCGTAAATTGCAGTTTTTTACTATGGGGGGCACTGTAGCTCCCAGGTCGTCCATCCGAATTTTTTCAGACCGGGAGCTACAGTCCTGCAGCTATTTTAAACCATGAATTATTTCATAGAAATCCTGAATTCATGCACATGCATTACATATGTAGCTATAGGTTGCAGCATTTTAACAACAAGGCATTTAATTTGATATCATGATACTGAATAAGGTAAAATTAATGTAACTTATTTCTAGATTGCCTGTTATGAGGCAAAGAGCTAGGGCATGTAATTAATCAATCATACGCTGATTGTTTATATCATTGTGACTTTGTGCATCAACTATTTTACCACGCATACAGGTTTTGGATGATCAACAAAACGCAAAAGAGCTGCACAAAGTTTAAAAGTTTTATAGTATTTTTATAATTTGCAGGTTTACACATTTTAGATGTGTATGTGTTTATACTTCTTTGTGGTGATTTCATGTAATTTAAAGAGGCAGTTAATAATCAAACCATATCCCTTTAAAATTCAAAGCTGTAGAGTAAATAACAAGCAAGGCAAGCCGTACAGTCAATTTATTCATCATTTAATAAATAAAATAAAATGTCAGCAATGGGGAAAGTATTTGATACCAAAAAAAAAACCCCAAACAGCAACAGATATTCTCAATCAACCACATTTATACCAAACTTCTTTGTGATATTAAGATCAAGTTTAGGACATAGCTTTGTTGACTCAAATCAAGGTCTAAAGTTAATGACACAGGTCTCCTTGGTGATGATGCTGTCATAGCTACAGGTAGCATCTTGCTCAGAAGGGGTGTGGTTGTGGCGAATACTTTAGCCTGGCGATCTTGCAAAACTGACAAACTCTAAAGACCGTTAAGGCACTGAAGACACCCAACAGTCACGTGTATTTTTCTAAAATTAGGCAATTACATGTAATTATAAAGGTAAAATATGATTATACTGCAATAGGCCCACTTGACCTCTTAGTTACTTTTCATTAAATTCTCCTGTGTTGATGGTATTTTTTTTTTTTACAGAAAAAATACATAGTTTGCTAATTTTTTACGGCTATTAGGTTTAGACACAAGGAAGAAATTATTAGATGTTATTCTAATGTTGGGTGAATGTTTATCAAAAAGAAGAGAATACTTCCACCAAAGTTTCAGCTTTTCTGGCCAAATGTCTACACAAGTTTTAACCTCTCTGGCCAATGGTTTTTGAGAAGTTTTTAAACATGTTTTTTTCTAATATATTCCTCTGTAAAAATTTAACTCCCATTGTCTCCCCACCCTACTCGGGCCGAGGATCATGATTTGAACAAAATTAAATGTAGATTGTACGTAACAATAGTAACTTCTCCAGTTCTTTTGGAAAGATCCGAGAAGTTGCGATTATGCAAGAAAAAAAAGATCAATAGAAGTAACTGAAAGTTATCCTTCTTTAATTAACTATTAATCTATTTGTCTCACTAACCGGACTTGACTCATATCGCTTTTTTTTTAAATTTTGGAGCAATAATTCAAAATTAGCACAACACAAGAACTTAAATGGTTTTTAAATGCTCGTAATCAAATTGCAAGAATGTACTATCGAAACATTTACCCTTTAGTTAATATCCTTCCTAAGGCCTTTGTGAGTGTCATAGCTTGTAGCGTGCCTCCTTCTTCATCGTCTTCCCAAATATCGGTAAGACAGAGCCTCGTCCTTGACCATGAATCTTGTCTTGGTGGAATTTCACCATGAATGATTTTATTGTTCGGATGTATATAATTAAGGAATAAGGAATCATTCTTTGAGTATTATGAGTTGATAATTTCGGTAGGGGCGTGATTAAATCCAATAAAGTCCGAAGGGCTTTATGATAGATTTGATCACGCCCCGACTGAAATTATCACCTCATAATATTATATAGTACAAAATCGATACGTAGTGTTATCACAGGCAAAGAAACTGGAAAATGTAAATTTTTCCTCCTATTTGCATCCAAAAGTACTCTGAATATACTCGCCATATGTTTCCTTTCTAAATAAAAAAATATTAATGTGACTATCACAAGAATAGTAATAATGCTTAAACACATAGACATATACATTTTGTTTTCAGATGTCATGAACAATGTTATTGAAACAAAAAACTCAAAAGTTAAATACAAAGTCTTTTTATAATAAAAATATTTATCTCTTGTTAAATTATTATTGAATTAACATGTTTAAAGAAACAAAATACATACACACATCATGAAGTTGTATTATTGATAAAAAGGAAAAGAATCAACTTACTTATTCGAGAAGCCTCTAAATAAAGTTTGCTCTTACACTGTTAAAGATCTTATTGAGCTTTTTTCTAATTCCAATTTTCGGATTTCATTCCATACATTATTATCAGCAGAGCAGAATAAATATATGTGTACATGTCATATTGGCCTACATGTACAGATGTCACTGTGTTAAATTAATATCCAGTTGATATCACACACTGTTTAAAAGATATAATTATACTAGCGATATACCTACAAAATCAGAAAGTCAAAAGGTTATCAAAATCTCAATATAACTCATAAGATAAAGATACATTGGTAATGTTAAATCTTAAAAAAACATGATTTGTGAAATGTGAATAAAAATATCAAAACGACAATAATTCAATTACAAAAATAGTACTTAGACAACACTTGTCGGACCGCTTTGCGACCTTGCTGTTACATGGAACATAACTTCCGTCTCAAGCCCCCATTTTGCGCTTGATCGGTGCCTCTTCGCGTCATTTTTTAATGTCTTCTTAAGGGGGCTATTGTCCTCCTTAAGAATCGAACGCCTCTTCTAAACCACGAGGTCTGAAAAACGAACAGATTGATGAATATGGATAAGAAACACATTGTCTCAGCAACTTTGATTAAAACGAAAGTATTTGTACAAACAGAAAATTAACCTTTTTCTTCTTTGGATATTCAAGATTTGTGGCATTAAAAAATGCTGTAACTATATCCCGGTAAGCGATGGGGTCAGCCTGAAAAAAAGTGAATACACTGAAATGGCTTTGATGATTATTACAATTCAGACCGCTTCAATACTTTCCACATACGAAAATCGATGTCACAGAATATATAAGACAACGTCATTTAATATTTAATCTAATTTAAGGTTAATTAAGTAGGCACGTACTAAGATTAAAGTATAATAGTATTATAATCATTCATGCACACTTTGATTTTAAAAATTAACGAAATTACGCTGAAAAACATTATATTAAAAACAAAATAAAATATATTTTATCTTATTACAGTTACCTCTATTTCGATCTCTTCTTCTGCCTCATCTAATATATCCTTAAACCAATCATTTCGAAAAGGATGATAATTCATGAAAACGTTACATATACAACCAACTAATTCAAATCACCATTAATTCAATGCCGTAAAAATAAAATGTTGATCGAAAACAAAAATAGCTTACCAAATCCGACACAATTAGAAACTCTCTAACTGGTACTGGCTACAAAATAACGTGCATTTTACATCATGTAAAAAATAATTATCAATCGATTGAAATTATAGATAAAAATAGATAAAATTCATCAATACATGTATGTTTGATAAATAAGTTGCTCTGAATACGTTTACTTACTGGCTCGTGAGGGGGAACTGCGGCCTTGGGCTGATCAAGTACTAAAGAAAAGTACAGAAATTGACACATAATTCAAAATCACCCCATAGAATTAGATTCATTGTCTTTATTTTACCGTCGCAATCTCTGCAGGCGTGTATTAATGTGGTGGCACATAATAGCTTATGTCCAAGTAGGCCTACAAAAGTAAGATCTTGCTGTACTTGCATATCACATGTAAGTTATGATACGGTAGGATATAAGTTATATACGCGATAAAAATACATGAAATGCTTTGATTTTTAAATACTTACATCGGAATATTGAGTAGTGTGTCTGACGATTGCCATCGTGAATAAAATTCCTGTTGATTCCAAAACAATCGTGAATGGTAGAGTCTGAAACAATGATTATGACGTCACAGTACACTTAAAGTCTCCATGGCATGGCGGTTCCACCAATGAGGAAGAGGGCTATGTCACGTGTCAGTGTAACTATGTATATAACACTTGGAACCAAGCACAGAAATTTGAGTTATTTAAGAAATGAACGCAATGTCTACCCAAGTTATACTCGTATAACCTGGGTTGGGGCAATTTACGCTTTATAATCCGCGATTATTGAAAGAGTCATCATCAGCAATATATAAGTGTACGGACACCATCTAACATAAAATATCATCGGTTTACAAAAAAAAATATATGTGATTTAATAAAAATACTCGCTACCCTTTATCGAAAAATAAATTTAAAAAAATGTGCAGGTTGAAAAAAATCAATTTCTCGGTCTTTATTAAAACTCAATAAAACAACATATTAAACATTGATAAAAAAACAGTTTTATAAACTTTCAAGAGACGTAGATATTTCATAATTATCTATACATCCCAAAATGTTATACATTTTACCCTTTTTTATCATTCTTTAAATTAGGGTTTTTTTTACATGGAATCACATGTATGTGTGTACAATTAACCACAGCCGAATACAATAAGCGCATACATGTAGCGCACACATATTTAGTTTGTATCTATTAAAGAATAATTTAATTATGGTTGTAACGCGGCATTTGATTGGATAGAAAAATTTAGTTAAATTTGTATAACCTGGTTTGCACGTCACAAGACACGTCACAATGCACCAACGTCAAAAACGTACTAATCCGCTTGACGTTACGTTTGAATTTTAAACAGATTTATATCATTTTTAAAAGTAAAACGGACTCAATTTGTACAGCAAATTCCAGAAAATTAAATTATAAGGAATGAACTCAATATCTACCCAAGTTATACTCGTATAACCTGGGTTGGAGCAATTTACGCTTTTTTATAATCCGCTTCGCGGATTATAAAGCGTAAATTGCCCCAACCCAGGTTATACGAGTATAACTTGGGTAGACATTGAGTTCATTTCTTAAATATATGTTATCATTAATCGCTGTCGTGACGTGATCAAAACTAACATTAAGATTTTTTGTCTTTATCGGATTTGATCACTAGACCATAATGGTCAGTCAGCGCATATTGAAATATTGAGATTTTCACGTTATTTTCATTTCCTTTAAATTTGTTACATTAACTCCGCTTGCGTGCCAACAGTATGTGAGTCATTGATGAAATTATTGAAGCATACGTTACAAATCTGTACTGTTCACTCAGTTTATACAGGTAAACTAATTTAAATTAATAATGTTGATCATCATTTTGTAATAATTTTTATTTTGTAATTTGGTATTCTTTCTTTATAAATCTTTATAATCAATAAATGAAAATGACTAATGTAATGTATTTCTCACAATTGTAGATTTAAAATCTGATGTGTTCAACAAAGAAATGCAAAAAAAAAAAAATAATAATAATAAAAAAAACTTTATAAAATAAAACAAAAACTTTATACAAAACGAAACCTATTTTCAAACGATTAAAAAAATGATACATAATATCGTATACTTCACAATTCAAAATACGTTATCTAAGTCTCCTAAAGGGGTGCATTTGCGCATTGCAGGGTTGATTCACAAAAAATATGCAGTCTGCCTAAGCCCGAAAGGTAGAGATTAACACTATACATACAGGCGGGGTATTTTCCTATACTCCTGATAACACCTACATGTAGATAGGTAGTAAATTAGGGTATACATAAGCAAAAGTCCTTGCTAAAGTGTACATAAACATGTACATGTGCCGGCGTGACGCGTAAGATTGCACATTTCGAAAAAATAAAACACCACATCCTGGTCATTCCTATACATGTATTTTGACACCCCGTATGCCGTATTAAGTTAAAGCTTTTAAAACGGCAGACTAATTAAAACTGTAATTGGAATTTTCCACCTTTTTTCTGTTTTTTTTTTTTTTTTTTTTTAATTTCATTTTTTTTGTGTTATACATGTAATTTTGTTTTCAAAATGACAATCAGAAACTGCTTTTGATTGATATAAATTGGAGTTACCTGCTGATGTTTTAAGTGTGTTAGTGTTTACATATTATCTACGTCATTTCAATAAGCCGACCCTTCTTTAACCCAGCCTTCTGATTGGTGGGTAACGATATTTGGGGAAATTTTCCTCTGCCTCGGTCCGGTTTACCCCTTATTTAAATATCGGGTGTTTGAATCTAAAAATAGACCTCCTAATCAAACAGGGTAGCTAACCCGGAAGTGAAATTCAAACCCTGTGTTTTATCGAATGGACTGGATAGCATGACAACACTGTTTTTGCAGAGATCAAATACTTCATGACCAAGTCGACTCAAGGTAAGATTTTTAAAAAAAAATCTAAAAAAAAAAAACCAATAAAGAAAACGATATAAAAAAAAATCCATCGCTAACTGATAAGGTGAAACATCCGCCTCCCGTTGGAGCGTTATGACTTTAAATTCTTGCGAATCGGTACCACACACACACTTAACCTATTTAGTATAGGTTTTTATGTGTATGTATACTTGTGTATGGATAGTAATAAAATCATGATTTATAATCAAATCGGTAAGATATTGCTTAAATAACGTTTTGAGCATACATGTGTTAAAAAATTCTAAGTTTATCAATCATGGTACATGTAGATAAGCAACATTAATCTGAACGACAACAAACACCTAGAAATAAAAACAAATTCAATACCTTAAAATGCACCTGTTCACCTTAATGAAAAAAAGTCTCAATAAATAAATTCTTTTCTATTTCTTATCACATACTGTAATCAATCAGAAAAATATATATTATTTCGAATAATTTAGGCTATCAGTTTTGAAAATAATTTTTGATCAATAAATACAGATGCATTTCTAAATGTTAATAGCTACATTTCAGTACAATTTAAAACAGCCTTTGAATGTCTGCATTGTGACGATAACACACAAAAACATGTCTTAACTAAGTCCGTGGATTTATTTGACAAAAGCAAAGGTAGAATGAAAAATGAACGGGGTTTTTCCAAATGTTTACACTAGCCTCGCCGCTGTTCCAGGTACAAGCACAGGTAGACGGCGCACACAGAGGCGTGTTTATCTTGAGAAATGTGCAGTACATGGCTTTTACCTCTATTATCAGAATACAATTGTCCTCAAATTGCAGAATTTTCGACTTATAGCTAACGTGATTGTGACTATGGAATCTTGGAGAGGAAGTTGATACAAAATGTTAACCCAATTTAAAAAACAAACATAATTTATACATGTATGATCAAACAGGGGATTCTTCTGAAAGGGCGAAAAGCGACGGTCTTAAAAATGAAGCACAGTGAATACTAGTAAATTGACACGGATACAAAAATTCTTATTAATTGTAATAATAATGATAATCAATAATGCGTCGGTACTTAAATTAAATTGTCAAACATCCATGCTATTTTGTAGATATCTAAAATCCCAAACCCATCCCGATTTTATTATATCAAGATCACGCTCTTTTCTGTTCTCCTCTTAGTATTTATTACGGAAGGCGGTCCGTTATTTGATATACATTAAAATATTGTTAGTGCGTTTCCACGGGATAGTTCTTTTTTAATAAAATTAATATTATGCTTATTTTTATGATTTAAAAGTAAATTTGCATGTAGAAATATCTGTTATGCCTTTTAAAAAATATCACATATTTTTTGTTTTACTCGTAAATGAAAAATACGTCTTACTTAGTAGATTGTCGTGTTTGGTACTATAATCTATTCGGAAAATTTCGGAGTTCTTCATTCTTACAAAACAATGCATCGGGATCGGTATGCGGGGCATACTAAAGACCTGAATGTCATTAAATTTTATATAAATGATTATTTGAATTTCTATGTGCCGTGTTAAATAAAATGACTTTGTGTGTGTATTTATTATATTTCCATGTAAAATGTGGTAGAAAATGAACTAACATCCTTATCAATTATTTACGCAAATATATGACAGAAATGAAAATTTGAATTGACTGGAAAATTTGAACTAACCCATTTCAATTTTATCATATGGTCCCTTGAAATCATAAAACTAATGCATTAAGTTATCATTCAATACAATGCAACAAAAAAAACCCCAAAATGGTTTGAAAATGGTTTGAAATTCATAATCTCCTAGAGAAAAATGATGAGTTGAACTTTGTATTAAAGTAATGTACAAATCAATGTGTTCTCCATTACTTCATACTATTGCAATGATCAAACAATTACCGTTAGAAATGCTTACAGTAACGAACTCGATTCTTTATGATAATAGTAAAATGTTAAACTTCAAAACAAGTTGCTGAAAGTATATTAAAATTTACCACAAAAATTAGTACAACCAACTCTTATTTTCTTCTTTGTGGTGTGTTTTAATGTAAACAACCAATGATTTATAAAACAATTATATTTTTTGCGGCCCATTTGACGCTTGCGTCAATATGATTTCTTGTGAATATTGAACCACAGTTAGAAACGATACATGTGAGAATAAACTGTCCGGAATTGCATGTGAAATTGCATATTGGAGAACGAGATGGACAGGTTTTGTTGTAATTTGTAATTGTCTATAAAAAGGACAAAGTTAAATGTCATTGATTGGGAGAAAGTAGAGAAATTGAAGGAAAGCATACACATGTATAAATTAATACGTGTACATAAATGTCGATGGCTTCTCAATCGACGAAAATATTAACTTATGAAAATTTAAAATATAACTGCAGTACCAAACAGTATCGGTTGTTTGTATGGATTACTATAATGACAGAGTAGGTAGTGTACTTGATTTGCATCTAATACTGGCATGTAGTTTTACTTTCAGCGACCTCGTATCTAGTTTACCCAGCTCTATTTGTCTAAGTGATATCTAACAGTACATAAAACTTGATCTAGGTAAAAGGTGGATAGTGTTTATAGCAATTCTATGTCTATGAAGTATTTCAATAGTGGATAAAGTGTTTAAAGCAAAGTCATGGTGAAAGTGCATTGTCGTGGTGATTACAGATGAGTTTTGTGTTGATGATAGATTCACAGATGGTTTTGATTACAGCACATCTTTGACTAGGTGATGGCTCGCAGTAGATAAAATAATAACAATTTTTATTATACTTTCATGATAGATACTAAAATCTGATTGGTTAAGACGCAGTTGATAATCCATTCTATTACCCTCAGCGTTAGCAACAAACTTGGCAACGAGTAACACAACGAATTGTTACATGCGCGAAAATTATGCGCGTACGGTTCGCTGTAGAATTAACGTCATTTCTATATATACATTTAAGCAGTAAAATTTTCTCTTATATTAAGACATTCAGTATAATAAAATAAATAGTGCCTGTTTGGGAGGATAACGGTTGAAATTGACACCCCTCGAAAACCATTGACAATGGTTTTCTTGGGGTGTCAATTTCAACAGTTACCCTCCCAAACAGGCACTATATATAACAGCACATTTTTGTCTAAGTGATGGCTCATAGTGGATATAATGATAACGATTTACAGCACATTTTTGTCTAGTTGATCACTAGTAGTGGATATAATAATTAACGATTTACAGCACTTCTTCGTCTAGGTAATAGCTTACAGTTTTACAGCACAACTTTGTCTAGAAGAATGCTAGATATATAGTTCATGGAGTGTTTGCATCACAACTTTGTTGAGCTATGCTAGCTACATGCATATGTTTAGTAGAGGGAGTTAATAAGACCAATTTGTACTAGTGGTACAACGGCGGTATTTCGACGACCCGTGTCCCACATTTTTTCCCTTTTCATACAAATGATACTGCATGCCTGTAGATTTATCAAATGCTCTATTCACCGAAAATTGCCTGGTGTGAAGTCAATCATTAGTTGAATATCAAGCAAAATTGAATAAACATTCACAATTTAATTTCTAGACGTATATTTAGATCAAAATCTTGATAGAGAATATCGTTATCAGCAAATACACAAAGCATGTACCAAGCATGTTTGTGAAGATCATGCCACAATGACCTTCATATTGAGAACAGGCAAGCACTTTGATAGCGTTGTCAAGATCAAATTAAATGGGTAGTTTAGGCTAGGTAGTCGGTGTACAAACTACGGGTTTTAATCATTTCTCAGAGAGTATATTTATCATTCATCTGTCTGGTTTGAGTTACCATTGCACTCGGTGTAGTCAGAAAAAGGCCAAGTTCACGAGTACATAATCAGTTGAGATAAAAAAAAGTACATGTGTGTTGACATTAAACTTTTATGCAACATGGTTTGATAATCGAGTTTTGTTTACAGTTTGTGAACCCTTTACTACATGTAGTACAACCAGGGTTGTCAATTGATAACATTTCTGTAAGCTTGTTAGGACCGGTAAAAAAAGTGGAAAAACGAATAAAAAATAAAAAATATTATTACTGTCTGGTTAAAAATGTTTTTAGTTATTTAATGCCGGGGACGCTTCGCGTCGGTTGACAATGGTTTTCGAGGGGTGTCAATTTCAACTGTTACCCTCCCAAACAGGCACTATTTATTTCATTATACCGAATGTCTTAATTTTAGAGACTTTTTTACTGCTTTTATATAGAAATGGCGTGAATTCCACGGCGAACCGTACGCGCATAATTTACGCGCATGTAACAATTCGTTATGTTACCCGTTGCTAAGTGGGTTGCTAAGGCTGAGGGTAATAGAACGGATTATCAACTGCGTCTAAACCAATCAGATTTCAGTATTTAACATGAAAGTATAATAATATTTGTTATTAATACAGTTAGAAGTGTCAATACTATCAAAGTCTTACTAAGACCGCATCTTATAGAAAGGCACTTGATACAGCATTCCGTTATAATATCTTATGGTTTTAGCTCGCCTCAGCCGAAGGCTCAAGTGAGCTTTTCTGATCAAGATTTGTCCGTTGTCTATCGTCGTCGTCGTTGTTGGCATTGTTTTTGTTTTTGTTTTTTCACAGTTTCATCTTCTTCTCCAGAACCACTAGGCCAATTTCAACCACATTTAGCACAAAGCATTATTGGATGAATGGGATTCCATTTTTTCAATTCAAAATGACAACAGTTTATATTTTGTTTTCTAGTTTTCTTGCATTTTATAAGCTTTATGCATTTTCATGCATATGCGGAATTATCATTCCTTATATTATAATTGTGAAAACGATCTTGCCTTCTCGCATTGCTGTGTTTTACTACAGGGTGTTCCGAAATATGTTTATGTTTTAATTAGGGCCCCGCAAGGATTTGCGGGTGCCCTATAGTAATCACTCTGTCCTTCCGTCCTTCTGTCTGTCCGTCTGTCACTCTTCCGTCCACAAATTTCCTGTTTTTTCTAATAACTTTTTTTATGGTTGCCCAATCAAGTTCAAATTTGGTATGGTAGTTCAGTAGGCAGAAATACATATTTTGATGCTAAGTTTGGTTCTCTAGGTCTTCTGGTTTGGAGCTGGGGTGGTGGGGTAGATTCCTAACTATGCATAAGAATGAATGGGCAAAGAGAGATAACTGCTGAGAATGAATGGGCAAAGAGAGATAACTGCTGAGAATGTTACCATTGTATACATGGAAGGCTGTGCAATATTTGTCCTTTGGGATTAATTAACCTTCCACAGGAAGAAAATCCTAAGCTTTATCTTTATCTGTCACATTGAGATTAATTACTGCACTGCCTGTGTCTGCAAATGAACTTTGTTTTGAAGTTAAGGTCAATTTTGAATGATGTGTAGTATTGTGTACATTCTTTGAAATATGGATTTAAAATATAATATTCATATTTTGTTTTGGTTAAAATACCGTACACAATGATTTATGATCATTTTCTTGAATTCTAAAATCAAGATATATATTAAGATATCCTTTTTCGCTATTTTATTGTTTGATTATTTATTTTATTTTTTTCTACCTTAATGCTGTTAATTTTAACAGGTAATCAGATAAAAACCCCATTCTGTCATTTCTGAAAAAAAAATCTTATTGTAAATTTAGAAGAAAAGGATGAGAGAGCAGAACAATTAATCCCCTGGGATTAATTATCTTGCCTGCTGCAGAATATTTAGAGGCTTATCTCTATCTGTCCTATCGAGATTAATTAACATCTTTGTCTGCACTCATGTTTGTTTTGAAGCAAATTAAACTCTCATTCCATGAGCTGCACCCTAATATTTTTACCCCTCAGTTTCAAGGATGGTATTTGATAAAGAATATATTTCATTCTAGTCCAAATACTTATATTCTGTAAAATAAAAAAATGTATGAATTACAATAAATAAATTTTTTTTTTTTATTAGATATCAGTTTTTTTTATTCTTTTTTTTCTTTTTTAATGGATGTTTTGGTGTTGTTTTTGGTTGCTATGTTTATATTAAAGGAAACTTAAGAATAGTACCTGAAAATGTTCCTTCTGTAAGCTCTGATTAAATTCAATAAATGGATGAGAGCAGGATAATTAATCCCCTGAGATTATTTATCTTGCCTGTTTCAGAAAATCTAGGGTCTGTCTTTATCTGTTATATGTATTACCGTACACATGTGTCTGCAAGTGATGTTTGTTTGAAGTTTAGGCAAAGCCTAGGTATCATTGCATTGGTATTAATTCTTTGTTTTTTTAACAAATTTTATTTCATCCCATGTTAACCCCCTTTATCCCGTGGATATGACTCATTGGATATTTTTTTGATATCCCACAGTTGTGACTTTACAATGGGATTTGCGTAGGCATAATGAAGTAAAATAATGTGGAGTTTTATAAACAGTGTAAACATTGATTGTGGTGTATAAAACATGGGATAAATAGAATCTCATATGATTTGTAGTATACCGGTAATATTATTTTTATCCTACTTGTGTGTTTTATCCCCTCACTAAGGCTCAAGAAAAAAACACTTTCATTGTTGAATGAAAATCATATCCAACTACAAATCACGAGATCCTATATATTCCAGCTCTTTACATCTTCTGCCGGGCATTTATTTTTCATCATTGTTAATATTAAGAGGATGGAATTCTAAGTTTTTTTCACCTCTCTATATTAATTGTCATAGCGGGGCCCTTCCTGACTGGTCAGTTTTCTAGTTCACTTTCCACCCGACGCTTAAAAAAAAAATCTTGCTTTAATTTTACGGTTTTGTTTCTCTTTTCCATTAGCAACCAGTAGAAAGCCGAGTGGCATCCTACCAAGCTATTCCCCAACTTAATCATATTCACAAACAGAGAATATCTTTGTGTGAAAACATCTATTATAATTAAAAAATCTTCTTTTCAAAAACCATTTAGTCAGAAAAGCTGAAACTTGTACGGAAACATCCTCAGGTAGTAGAAATGTTTGTTTAAATCATGATCCCCGGGGTAAGGGTGGAGCAACAATTGGGGATCAATTGATTACATAGGAATTTGAAGAGAAACAAGAGGCCCATGGGCCACATCGCTCACCTGAGGAACAATGGGTATGATAAAATCAGCTTAATGAAGTCATAATACAAACAATCTGGACAATGTACAATAATACATGTAGATCCTGTAAAAATAAAATCCATTTTCCCCCCTGGATATTCTTATGTTTATAATCATTAGTCCCTTTTCTAACAGGATGATTTTATAGTCATATCACATGTTGAGTATTGCAGTCCTCAAAAAGATCCTTTACAATTGTTTATATATGGGATATTAAGCTACATCAAACTCTGAACCTTCTTGTGAGGCCGAAGAATTGTCCTGGAGCCAAAGTCTTAACAATTATAAAGAATCATCTGGCTGATTAGTTTCTGCGAAGAAGATTTTAAAAGATTTACTCTATATATTCCTTTGTAAAACTTTAACACCCCCCCCCCCCCAATGTGGCCTCACCTTACCCCAAGGGATCATGATTTTCACAACTTTGAATCTACACTACCTGAGGATACTTCAACACAAGTTTCAGCTTTCCTGGCTGTTTAGTTTCTGAGAAGAAGATTTTTAAAGATTTACTCTATATATTCCTATGTACAACTTCGACCCCCCATTGTGCCTCACCCTACCCCCAGGGATCATGAATTTCACAACTTTGAATCTACACTGCCTGAGGATGCTTCCACACGAGTTTCAGCTTTCCTGGCTGATTAGTTTCTGAGAAGAAGATTTTCAAAGATTTACTCTATATATTCCTATGTAAAACTTCGACCCCCCATTGTGGCCCCACCCTACCCCTAGGGGTCATGATTTTCACAACTTTGAATCTACGCTGCCTGAGGATGCTTCCACACAAGTTTCAGCTTTCCTGGCTGATTAGTTTCTGAGAAGAAGAATTTTAAAGATTTACTCTATATATTCCTATGTAAAACTTCGACCCTCCATTGTGCCCCACCCTACCCCCAGGGATCATGATTTTCACAACTTTGAATCTGCACTACCTGAGGATGCTTCCACATAAGTTTCAGCTTTCCTGGCTGATTAGTTTCTGAGAAGAAGATTTTTAAAGATTTACTCTATATATTTCTATGTAAAACTTCGACCACCCCATTGTGGCCCCACCCTACCCCTGGGGGTCATGATTTTCACAACTTTGAATCTACACTACCTGAGGATGCTTCCACACAAGTTTCAGCTTTCCTGGCTGATTAGTTTCTGAGAAGAAGATTTTCAAAGATTTACTCTATATTTCTATGTAAAACTTTAACCCCCCCCCCCAATGTGGCCTCACCCTACCCCCAGGGATCATGATTTTCACAACTTTGAATCTACACTGCCTGAGGATGCTTCCACACAAGTTTCAGCTTTCCTGGCTGATTAGTTTCTGAGAAGAAGAATTTTAAAGATTTACTCTATATATTCCTATGTAAAACTTCGACCCTCCATTGTGCCCCACCCTACCCCAGGGATCATGATTTTCACAACTTTGAATCTGCACTACCTGAGGATGCTTCCACATAAGTTTCAGCTTTCCTGGCTGATTAGTTTCTGAGAAGAAGATTTTTAAAGATTTACTCTATATATTCCTATGTAAAACTTCGACCACCCCATTGTGGCCCCACCCTACCCCCGGGGGTCATGATTTTCACAACTTTGAATCTACACTACCTGAGGATACTTCAACACAAGTTTCAGCTTTCCTGGCTGATTAGTTTTTGAGAAGAGGATTTTCAAAGATTTACTCTATATATTCCTTTGTAAAACTTTAACACCCCGCCCCCCCGCCCCCCCCCCCCAATGTGGCCTCACCCTACCCCTGGGGGTCATGATTTTCACAACTTTGAATCTTCACTACCTGAGGATGCTTCCACACAAGTTTCAGCTTTCCTGGCTGTTTAGTTTCTGAGAAGAAGATTTTTAAAGATTTACTCTATATATTCCTATGTACAACTTCGACCCCTCATTGTGGCCCCACCCTACATCCAGGGGTCATGAATTTCACAACTTTGAATCTACACTACCTGAGGATGCTTCCACACGAGTTTCAGCTTTCCTGGCGGATTAGTTTCTGAGAAGAAGATTTTTAAAGATTTACTCGATATATTCCTATGTAAAAATTCGACCCCCCATTGTGCCCCGCCCTACCCCTGGGGGTCATGAGTTTCACAACTTTGAATCTACACTACCTGAGGATGCTTCCACACGAGTTTCAGCTTTCCTGGCTGATTAGTTTCCGAGAAGATGATTTTTAAAGATTTACTCTATATATTCCTATGTAAAACTTCGACCCCCCATTGTGGCCCCACCCTACCCCCGGGGGTCATGCATTTCACAACTTTGAATCTACACAACCTGAGGATGCTTCCACACGAGTTTCAGCTTTCCTGGCTTTCTGGTTCTGGAGAAGAAGATTTTTGAAAATTTCTCGAAATTTTTCATTAATTTCTAATTATCTCCCCTTGAAAACGAGTGTGGCCCTTAATTTTCACAACTTTGAATCCCCTTTGCCTAAGGATGATTTGTGCCAAGTTTGGTTGAAATTGGCCCAGTAGTTCTTGAGAAGATGTTGAAAATGTGAAAAGTTTATGGACAGACAGACAGACGGACGGACAGACGGACGACAGACAAAATGTGATCAAAATAGCTCACTTGAGCTTTCAGCTCAGGTGAGCTAAAAAACATTAAAAAAAATTCTTCTCAAAACCATTTGGCAAGAAAAGCTATATTTTGTGTGAAAGCATCCTCGGTTAGTGTAGAATCAAGTTTGTTTAAATCAACAATTTCAACCAATTAACAATTAATGAAACATCGCTAACAAATTGAACATGTAAATATAAATACATAAAAAGTGAATGAATCAATAAATTAACCTGTCATTTGCTTACAGAAACATGAGATATGACCGAAGAATGCTACATGTGGGCCAGTTCGGCGACCACGGCTGTCGTCTGCGGGATTTTCTTTGCTTTGTGGAGATGGCGGTATCACCGACACTGCAGGAAAAAGAGGCAGGCTTCCAGCCCAGAGAATCCAGTGTGTCCAAACTGTCAACCATCTAGATCAGCATATTTAGGGGAATTCCAACTATCCCACAGGAGAAGTGACACAAGTGTGATCCGGCCTGTGTTAAGTGTAAGTCGCGAGGGATTGACGGTGCAGAACTTTGGGGAGAGTCAGACTTCTGTTCTTCGGCCAACCGCGGTGCCAGTTAGCGCGCTGCCAACGAGAAGTGAATGTGTTCCAACGATACATAATGAACTGGTCGGCGCAGGGTCTACGGCGCCCATACTCAGTGTTGACAATGGGTCAAACAACTCAGACAGATGCCCACGTTCTCTCAGAGGAAGCATTGAGACAT
Organism: Magallana gigas; assembly: GCF_963853765.1. Classification (NCBI taxonomy): domain Eukaryota; kingdom Metazoa; phylum Mollusca; class Bivalvia; order Ostreida; family Ostreidae; genus Magallana; species Magallana gigas. The sequence goes on from NC_088857.1 coordinate 12,329,789, forward strand.
CAACCGTTTCTTTCATTCACTGCAATGATATTTACACAGTTTCAGAACGGAGTAACATGAACGTTGTTTCAGGAAAACTCGTTGTATCAGTTGCCCATCTCGTGACGTCACGAGGAGACTGTTTGGTGCTGGACAACATGGGGATAACCTTGTGGGTACCCCCAAACGCCGTCCCTGTGGGGGAAGAAAAACTAGTATGCTTGGTTCTGAATTGGGATTTAAGTGATAACCCGTCTATGTTAGAGACAGAGTCCCTGGTTAGCCCAGTGGTGTACGTGGGGCCCCATGGGCTCAAACTGAACAAGCCTTGTGAACTTCGGTATCGGCACTGCGCCTACGACCCGCGCCATATTGTTGTCATGCGCAGTGAAACAGACCTTTACGAAGACAAACAGTGGGCAACAATGTGTGGTCAGGAAAGCCAGGGTGACAACTGTAGTTTGACTTCTGACGAATGCCGGCTCAAAATCAATTCATTTACATTATTTACGTGCATTCAAAGACCTTTGAGAAATCTCAAGATGGCAAAGTGGTTACAAATTGCAGCATTTTCAACCCCATTGACAAAACGCATTGATCATCACGAGGTATCTATTGAAAAGGGCAGTTAACACAGACATTTTTTTGGTTAAAAATTACAATAATCCTAACTGTATAATTATATATTTATATTGGTTTCTCCATTTATCTTACTCTTTATAACATGTTAGACGACCCCTTACTTAATTAGAATCATTGGCTTTTAAAACCGTGGACAAACAGTATGTACAAGTTTTTTCAACCATTCTCTTCTTCAATAATTAATGTACAAAAACGTACAAGGTCAAATTTCCTTTATTTTCTTCTACTTGTATCAACAGTTTGCCTTGAAAAAGTCGGTTAAGCGAGCGACTGTAGGACGTATACAATGTATAGAATCATTAGATTTCGTGGTGGCCACATGTTCGTGGAATTCATATTTGGGTACCTTTCAACCACGAATTTAATAACATCCTCAACGAATAATTATACTAGGGCTATAAAGTCTTTTTCCCTTTAATAGGTATAAGAAAATACACGAAATTACGTCCCATCGAACCTATTCAATTTCAGTTACGTCCCCACGAACCTATAAAATTTCACTTATCCACGGAAATTGGCCCCCACGAAATTTACTGATTCCACAGTATCTGGTATATAATTCATCTGGTTTCTAACAAATTGGTGAGAAAAATTCTTCTAGACTGAAGGCCCTACATGTCTTTCGTAGATGTATGTATGAATGATGAAATAATACAAAAAACTAATCTTTTCCATAGTTTAAGGAGGCTGGGGTGGTCAACAAATTATCCAACAGTCAAATTATCCAACAGAGTCAAATTATCTTACAGAGTCAAAATATCCAACAGAGTCAAATTATCCAACAGTCAAATTATCCAACAGAGTCAAAATATCCAACAGAGTCAAATTATCCAACAGTCAAATTATCCAACAGAGTCAAATTATCCAACAGATTCAAATTGTCCAACAGATTCAAATTATCCAACAGATTCAAATTGTCCAACAGATTCAAATTATCCATCAGAGTTAAATTATCCAACAGAGTTACTTGAGCCTTAGAATTTTAGATACGATATTTTTAGTCAAAAACTTATCATGTAGTAAAGAAATCAAAAGAAAAATCTGGCTTTGAAATTTGAGTGTATTCCTTGTTCTTTGTATAAAGCTCTTCTTATGAAAGAGGTTTATTTAGTAGTCTTAAAATGGGCACGACAATCAAGGCCTATAAAATTAAAAATTAAAAATGGTGAAATTGTTCTTTTTTTCTTCAAGGTCCGTGTATATTTTCTCAACAAAACTCCATGCGCTTTGCAATGGGCAATTCAGAACGAGGCGAAGTTTAATCACGTGCTCATGTGCCCGGAAAAGGCATTTTTGTTCCACGGACAACTACAAGATATTTTAGATATCAGGGTAATGTTGAAGTAAGTTCTTTGGTTAGCACGAGTTATCATTCTTTTAGCACTGTTTTCCAGTTGTCATTACTCATTACTAGTATCTAAGGAATAGGGAATTATATATATATTATATGAGGTGATAATTTTTATCTTGGTGTGACCAAATCCAATAATGACCTTTTTATTAGATTTGTTCACGTCCCGAACGAAATTAAAACCTCATAACATTCAAAGAATGATTCCTTATTACTTATATTTATATAATTTTCAGCAATTGTGCAATTAAATATAGTAAGAATATTATTTCTGCAAACTATGCTTGCGCCCCAATAAATGAAAATTTGATTTTTTTTTTGGACCGTACGTTACTAAATCGATTCGTACTGCAATCACAGACAAAGACACTGGAAATGTAAATATTTCCTTATAATTAGATACAATGTTCTGCCAAACGTTGCAAAGTCTTTTCTGTTTTGGTTTACAGGTACCTGTCCTCTGAGTGGGAGAGTATAGAAGGTGACGAGTATGAGCGTGTCCCCTACCTTCATGTGTGGCACGGACAGTGTCCCCACATCGTCATGTGCTTTAAAAAGAAATCCCAGCAGCCGGTCCGTGAGCTAAACTTCCACTTGAACGTCTACCAAGAAACAATGGAAAACGAGGGCGAAAAAGTGGTTGTCCACGCCACGGAAGACCCGAAGCAGCTGATTGATAATTCGTGCATCATTAACATTCACACAAGTCAAAGTCAAGAGTCGGGATCGTTTCCGAACGTGGAGGTGAAAAAGACGGAGGAAAATGTGAACGTGTCAGTGAATTCGGCCCCATGCTGTTCTGCACCTTTCTTTGAGCAAGTGTGTAAAGACAGTACACATTACATACCCTATGAACTCAGAAGCAAGCTGAAAATCAAACTGGATCCAACAAACCCCCTTGGTAATGATTGGCGTCGATTGGCGGACTTTCTCAATCTGTCACAATTCATCGAGTACCTGAAATGTCTCCAATCCAGTCCAACTGAGGAGCTTCTGTGTGTGGTGGAACACCGCAACATGACACTCGAAGAACTAGCCGTAAGTTTCCTAAAGAAATAGAACCATTTTAACAAGAGCTTGGACTTTGGGTGTTTGTGTCAAACAGCAATGTGATGTAGGCCTGTCTATTTTATTCCTAGCCACTCAGCCATGGCTCTTTGAAATCAACAAGGTTTGCCTGGCTTTAGAGCTAAGACTACGCAATCGATGCGCGTATTTCGCTTGAAACTGCGTCATGTTGTTTCGACGCAAGGAATAAATACATGTAGCTACGCCCTACTGAACCTCCAAGGTCTTGTTAAATGATTCTATTTATTGTCCGGGGTTCAAATCTAGAGAAGCGCTGATTCTAGCAATATAAATGATAGATTAAGGTTATAGAGTAACCAACAAGTTGCAATTCCATGACTTTAGCAATTACTTAACTATGTCTATGTACACGAAGGTGCATAACTCACCAGAGGCCTTGCTCATCAGACTTACCTTATGTAACAATCAGTAAACTGTTGATGTAATGTAGGGATTACTATTATTTCAAATTTGATAAACCCTGCAAGTTTCTTGTTTTTTAAATCTTAATTAATATTACAGGCCATGTTGCACGACATTAGAAGACTGGATGCTGAAACTATAGTTCGAGAATATATATGTCAACACCCAGATTTCTTGCCTGCCAACATCAGAGATGGACACCAGCATGATGAGACAAGTGCCCCCCACCCAAACAATTTCAACAATCTAAGTCAATACAATCCTGCCTTTACATACTAGAGAAGACTTTACAGTTTTCCTTTTTACAAATGTTGAGCTAATTAAATGTTATGTCTTAGTTACATTTATACTTTTGTAATGATTTTTAATAAGATTTTGAATATAAATACATGTATGAAACAGAAATATCCATTTTTATGTTTTATTTTGAAATGTGCCTGGGAACAATAATATTAGTGCATTGTTATGACTACTTTATTTAATATGTAATTTTACTGTTATATACCCGACACATATACTTTTTGCATGTATAATTGTCACCCTCAAAGGACTTACAATTTCTAAGTTAACTTCTCTGCAATGTAATACTGAATGTTAATAACTAGACTTCTTTTTTTTTTTTTAAAAGTGTTGTATGTTTACAGTTAAGGTATCTCACATCTCACGTATTGATTTCATTGCGCAGATCTTCATTATATTTTAAAGGAATATGATTTTATTGATTTAAACCTCACAGAAAGATCAGCATTTCATAATTACACAACATTCAGAAAGAAAATACATTTGATTTCAAGAAACAAACAAGTTTTTGAGGGAACTATTTTCTCGTGCGGAAGGTTTTATTGTCGAAAATGACAGAAACAAGCAACTGTAAATTTTCAATATACTTTTCCTTTTATCACACTTTATTCGTTATTCACATTTTTAACATTTGATAGGTTTGTGACGTGTTCTGAAGGTCCTGTGTGACTTGAACAAAACTAAATTTTGAGAGAGTGATAGACGTTTAGCAGAGAATTATGCAAACATATAGAAAATGTCTGAATTTTATTAAGCCAAATTTTGCGAGGATTTTACCTTTGAAGCCATATATCTAAAATTTGACATCACTGATCCCCACGTTTTATTATGTCAAAATAATACTGAATACGTATCTAGGCAAACTGGATTAATTTTATAAAATTCTTAATATTCCAAATGTTTTTATTTCAGATCAAATTGTGACTATTATGGAAATTGTCTATTTAACAAATGTAAGTACAAAAAGGGCACACAAAAACTTATGCAGCCTCATACATTTTTTTCATAATCCCTCTATTCAGTGTGACCACTGTGCGTAATTAAAAACAATATTTCAATAAAAAAAAGGTTCATTTGATCAAAATTACTGATAATCAATCCTAATCAGGCTGAAATCGCATTTTAGGTGCAAACAGGTCAAATTCAATTTGCAGGTACTCAGAGGGGTGAACACTGACCTCCCATTTTCTTTGTATTTTTCAAGTGTGTTTTGTCTACAGATTTCAATGATATACTTCTCAAGAAATTCTTGATACAAGAACATCGAGGTGTGGGATACCTTTAGTTAATCAATCAGTTTTTATTATATACACTAGCATAAACTAAATGCTTGTCTCCAACACTACATGTACATTATCAAGTAGTAGATATGAGAGAGAGAGAGAGAGAGAGAGAGAGAGAGAGAGAGAGAGAGAGAGAGACAGAGAGAGACAGAGAGAGACAGACAGAGAGAGAGAGAGAGACAGAGAGAGAGAGACACACAGAGAGAGAGAGAGAGAGACAGAGAGACAGCGCAACATTGATAGCTTCATAGAGATTTTGTTGCGATATATGCCACGGCTGCTTTAGACGGATATCAGTTCTTGCCTTTTAGTAGGCAGTCCCAAGCAAAATATCAAGAAAATTGAGCCCCGGGAATAGATACTCACCTGCTTCATATCCTGCCATTAGTGATAAACACTATATAAACAAAAACGTAAAATCACAAACAGTTGATTACTAGTATTACTGGTCAGCTTTAAAAAACGTTTAAATATGTTATTTTGATATGATGCACTACAATAGAAATAAAATAGCAATGAATATCAAATACTATTATTGTGATTAAGGTTTTGCAGCACAAACTTCAGGAGAAAGTCCTGTATAGCAGCTTATTGTTTTTGAAAATGCAAAGAATCACAATACTTTTTTTATATCACTGATACATTTTTCTTTTTTAAATCACTTTTCAAATGTAACATTTTTTAATTGGTCTATCTCAACCAAACGCTTTTTCAGAGCAAAACATATGAAACGTTGACAAAGAAAGCATCTGATTGATAATTATTATGTGTCAGCAGATTTTTGCCTTCATATCACACACGTACTGCCCTCTGACGTCATCAATACTAACGGTGTTACACAACGATTTTAAGTATTTGTGCAGACATATTTACTAAACTAAATGTGTTTTAAAACAAAATTAACAAAATTAGATATTTTGTCAATGACAAAATAAAACATATAGATTTAGAAGTAGATGAACATTTATTGTTCCTTTTCGTTAATAGTACGAAAGAATTTTTCACTTTCTATAGTTTCTAAAGACATATATAAACATATAGACCTATATAGACTATAGGTTTCTATATATTTTTAAAATTTTTAATTAATATATCAAGAGTTCCTATCCAGGGTTTACCGATATACTTTTAAGTAATTTTGGACCATACTCAAACTCAAACCTCAAGTTATTGGAAGAAAAGTACATTGTTTAAGAAAAGGATACACATGTATGTAGAATGTCAAGCATTTATGTAATTCGCCGATTCCAACATTTTTTTTCAAGGGGACCCATCCTTCTTCTTATCTCAACCCTCAGAAAATCTGGACTCCAATGTATTTTAACAATTAAAAAAAAACACCTGTGTATCCTAGGGGCTTTTTTCTTAGGAGGTTCCAGTGTATATTTCCCAAGATCTTCTACATCAAATCCCCATCCCTTCTAATGACGTCATCAAAAGTCCTTATTGGAGAAAATTTTAAAATAAAATTAGACATACTTTTTTAAGAATCAAAATGGTGTTCGAAAATATGTGTCGATGAGATTTTTGTTGTTGCAAAAGCAATTGAAAATTGAATAATGAATTATTATCCTGCATTTAAATACGATATATGAGTAAATAACCTATTTCTAATACATTTTATTTAATTTGATTTAATATCTATTATGAGAAATCGTATATGCTTTAGAAAACATGTTTATTTGGTGCATAGACAAATTATTTTTAGAAAATTCAGTCATTTCAATAAACATTAAAATTGCACAGAATGAATAAGATACACTTAAATTCTGTGTAAATTCTGTGTAAATCGAATGTTACAGATAAACAGGCTTCTTACCTTATTGGTAGATGAGAAAATGTGTCTAGGGATACGCAATGCTTGATCACTACGTGGGTAGGCAAAGAAGACTCATTATAACTTAACCTTGCTTCTCAGATTAGCAGATACAGAGATAGTTTGATGCATAAAAAGTTTTATCATATATTAGGGTAAAAAAAACCAATTTTTGGTACATGATTTTTTGAAATGTAATTCTGTATGAATATGTTAACATTATGCCTCACACGGATTTAATCATTTTAAAAATTCTCAAAATAGTACGTAAGTACTAGTCGTTTTTAGCTCACCTGAACCGAAGGTTCAAGTGAGCTTTTCTGATCACCTGTTGTCCGTCGCCCGTCCGTCCGTCTGTCTGTAAACTTTTCACATTTTTGACTTCTTCTCTAGAACCACTGGGCCAAATTTAACCAAACTTGGTACAAAGCATCCGTATGGGAAGGGGATTCTAAATTGTTAAAATAAAGGGCACAACCCTTTTTAAAAGGGAGATAATTGCTAAACTGTGAAAATTGGGTGGGTGTCTTAAAAAATCTTCTTCTTAAGAACCACTGCGCCAGATATGCCAATATTTACACCAAAGCTTGTATATATAGTGAAGATTCTAAATTGTAAAAATCGCGATCCCCGGGTCAATACTGGGGTCCCAAGAGGGGTTTAAAGTTTATTAAAAAAGACAAAATTAACATAGAAATATATGGGGGGAAAAGTTTTTAAAAATGTATTCTCAAGGACTACAGTGCTAAAATTAGTGAGATTACTATACAAGTACCCTAAGATAGTGTAGATTCTAAACTGTGAAAACCGTGATCCCCGGACTAATATTACGTACGGCTCCAAAAGATGTTCAAAGTTTAACATAGACTTATATAATTGGCTCTTCTTTTTAAGAATTACAATGCTACAGTTTGTGAGATTACTATGCAATTATTCTAAGATAGTGCAGATTCTAAATTGTTTAAATCATTTTTTACTAAAAGAAGTATTCACAAAAAAAGAGAGAAATTTCCATGATAAGTTTATCATAGTTAAATTATCTGGAAATATGTTTATCGACTATTTTTTTTGGGGGGAATTTCGATCCCCACATCAATTACTCACATATCGGGATCCAAGTGATCGGGAACAAAGATTATAAATTCAAACAACTTCAAAAAATGTGTTGATTTTAGTTCTTACGAAGTTTTGATTCACAAACACACAGTTAGGAAAGATAAAGGAACAAAAGATAAAAAATGGTTATGGAAAAAAAGTAGGAATCATTGATAGACTTTATTAACTATATATAGACTTTCCATGTTTTTTGAGTTTAGTCTATAAGTTAGTATAAGACAGATGATCGATGAAAATGCAAAATCTAACATGCCTAATGTCCTCATCACACCTGCACTATTTTTATTTGATGAATCGATAAAGAAGCTTTTAATGATTGATATTCAAAACAGATGCCAATATCATCTTTCAATTATTTAACGAATATTTTTCAATTTTTTCAGTGAAATGGGATTTTTTTTTTTACTGCAAATGGGTATTTTAGAGCTTAAAATTCAGTATCATTTGATGTGTAAAATAACTATGAATAAAAACATGCCAAAATAAAAATTTTTCTTCTTTTTATGTATTGGTTAATATATGGAAAAGTCTTGAAATATATGAGTTTTACAATATTTATTCAGAGTTCACTTCATAATAAACCATTTCGAAATAAAATGATACAAAAACTATTGTTCAGGTGAGTGATTTGTGGCCTATGGGCCTCTTGTTTCATATCACATCATACTTTGATTTATGTTAAAACATGAAAATCTATTAATTTGTATGTCTTATTTCATCATTTAGCAGTTATTTGAATTAAACAATGATATTTAGAACAGAGTTATCGTTCGTGTTCAACCAGGTGTAGAGTGGTTGAAAATATAAACCTTGAGTTTCAAATCATAGCCATGTATGATGCTCGTGGTGTGCAATACCATACTTTAAAAAAAAGAATGGTTGTCTGTTTTGTATAAAAACTTAGTATATTAAGCCATTTTCAAGGAACGTTCTAAATAAAATAGTATAGTCTGTCTCACTATTGGTGCTATTGCTAGGCCAGGCACGGATCGAAAATTAATCCTTAGGGGGTCACTACTGAACATGGTAATTGTTGCAGTAGCAGAAAAAAACTCTTCTTTTAATGTCACATTTATTTTAGAACTCATTTTATCCACCAATTAATGAAGATAAAGTTAAAAATCAATAAACGTCTAGATTTTATTATTGACTACAAGTACCTAGATTCTAGGAAATAGACTTAATAAACACGAGGCACGATTTTTACTGCGAAACTGAAAGGGTCAAATAAAACCACGTGGTCTAAAATTTAAATGACAATGACATTCGCAGGGGTGTTCAAAAGCTGTCGATGATGATTTTTGTCCATTCTATGTACAGGATAAATCTTTTGGGCTTAAAATCTCGTCAATACCAATCCGAAGGAAGTTTATTAAGGAACTTTTATTGAATGTGGATTGCCGCAACATACTTTTTTCATTGATCAATAAAAAATAGATCTTCTGAATATTATTTTATTGTCAAATGACGGAAATACTTTCTTAATTGGGGTCTCCTGTTTTCAACAGAAGATCCTTTTGTTATTTATTTTTTTAGTCCTTTGTTTCCAACACTTCCGTATTCCCCTCTATTATTTTGCGACCGATTTTGTCTACACGGAATGGTCTTTCAGCTCTGCCTGATAATCATCTGAACGCTATCGGAAATTTTGATGTTGCAGACGTCATTTCTTGTCTTTATAAAAGATTTTTTTCTAGTTTCTTACTGGGTATCATAACGACTCACAGCATGATTTGCTTGTTGGGTTGTATATATTTTATACCCATTCCCCCCTATTCTCTCCAATTAATAAGTACTTTTCTTAGATAAGAGATCTATATAGCTTAATTTTTCTGAGGTTGTAAAAAATAAAGACTTGAGATGTGCATAATGGTTTTCAGGTCTTCAAAAGTTTCTAAACAAAAGTATGGAAGCTCCATAGGGTCGAACAAATGAAATATACATTAAATATTTATGCATGTGCGATGTCATAACATTGCAACACGGAGAAACGTTCTTTAATGTTGATTGGTGAAATATATATGAACCAAAGATTGAGTCTGTTCAACTTTTTCTGGTATCTAATTGGGTATTCCCTACCAGTGCACTGGCTATAATTTTATCTCCAAAATACTTGCATCTGGTATTGCGGTTGTCATTGGTCAACTTGGAACGACAGGGTAGCTATGAATTCAAGTCAGCGTTAAGGAATTTACTTACTACAAGTTGTCATGTTGTTAATTTTGTATTTACACCCACCCAGTAAAATTCACGATTGACGTTAATTGCATTGTAAATTGTTCGTCCTATTTCTACTGGCCTTAATTTAGCTAAGGCGAACTAATGATATGCATGCAATAATAATGGGTTCTCATCTGATGAGCTAGAATGTTTTTGTGTATGTTTTGAAATTTTGGCCAAACTCGTATGTACATGTACAGAAGAAACAAGACAGAGTAAATGTTCCACGTTTTATTAAAAAAAATATTCAAATTTATTTCACATTCAATGTATGTTCAACCATAGAACAGTATATACTAGTATCACAACGATGTATCAACAACAGCTTGAGAAAGACACATTATATAAAGGGAAATATATTGTTCCTGAAGGATTTTAGTTTGCAAATGCAAATAATTTTTATCATTTTTCGATATGGTATTAAATAAATACATGTTACAAGGATTTTAAACATTTGAAACAAGGGGATTGATAAAAACTGGAAATTGAAGCCACTGTTAACATATCTAATAACGTTAGTTGGGTATTTAATCTATTGAAATATTTTGGCATACAGCAATTTTCGGGCCGCGGCAAATACATTCCAATGTGCCATGTATAATGCCATTAAACTGACAATGACTAAGTCTTGTTCAAAAATCTATCTCCAAAATATGGTTGAGGCTAAAGCTTGATTCGTTTACAGTATTAATACATGTATCAGTACCGCTGGAACAACAGATTGCATTCAGTAGCATATTTCTGGTGTCATACCGCAAACATAATCTGACATTTGATAACAGATTTATTAATTAACTGGAATATCTATTTGTATTCTTTAAAAAAATTCAGTTGAAAATGCATGTGTAGAGACAGTAAGCCTTCACACGTTTAGTTTCATCATTCATCCTCTATTCGTGAAAGTCCCATTAGGCAAACAAAGACCTGGCTTAGAATAGATTTTAGAACAAGCGAGGATGGAACAAATAATTCAATGAGAACAAAAAGCCACCTATCACTTCATAGGACATTGGCATGATCCCTGTCCCAACCTCAAAGGCCACAACTGCTTTTTTTGTTTTGTTTCCAAAATATTGATCTGTCCGACAATAGCTTGTACACGGATCTCCTATCTCCTCCATCGCCGGCTGGGACTTCCTTGTGACAAAACAGTTTTTTGCAATTCATCCGAAATGTCACGCTTAAAACACAATAGACAACAAAATTAGTCGCCGCGTTGAAAGCCAGAAGCATGTCCGTAAACTCTCGGATTCCGCGAACTTTGAAATTGTCTTCGGTGTATCCATACTTGTAAAACGTCGACAAAATGGCGTCAGGGGTGGTACAGAGGAGAAACTTCATAATTATAATCACCAGCATAAATGTCACCTTCTGTCGATGAATGTATCGCGATCTGTTTTTGGCACGGAGTTTAAGGAGTGCTTTGATAATGCAGGCATTCAGGATGATCAATAGAGTAAGTGGAATGTTGCACCTGAGAAAGTTTATACTCCAAGAATAGTACACAGAAAAGGTATCTCCCTGCCATAGACTTGTCAAATTGAGCTTCAGAGAAGTTTGGTTTTTCAGATCGTCGAAAACTTGAACTGTTTTGTATCGGAAGGCATATGGCATTGATACAGTTAACATGACAACGTTAATGATGACAGCTCCAGCTATAGCGCGTGGTCTCGTGCACATTGTTCGAGATTTGGCGGGAAAACAAACCAGCAAAAAGCGTTCTATGGCAACAGAAACGGTAAGCCAGGACGACACAGAGTTCGCTATGTTGAACACAAAATGTGCGAAAGGATAGAAGTGAACGTAAATGTGGTAAGCAATATCTGGACATGAATTGGACAGCACCATGACTGAGAAGTAGATTATATCGTTGATTAGACTGACCATGTCCGACACGGCTAAAGCGCTCAGGAAAGCATTGGTCGAGGAAAGCATGTTCGCCTTAGATAGAACCACAAGCGTGAGGATGTTTCCGAGTAACCCGGGAATACATATACATGGATACAGGATCTCGCCATTGATGAAGACTGCCAGCTCGTAGAACTCTTTGTCCGGGTCCACAACCCCGCTGCCATTTGTGGCGTTATCGCCGCTCATGCTGCCACTGTGTGGGTATCCTATCCCTGCAAATGAACAAAAGACTATTAATCAAAGAATATTGTGAACAAATAAACATTATAGCAGGTCCAAATGTATTAGAAAATAATAAAAAAAAAAACCCAGTGCAATGAGCATTTTCAATGAAATAATCCGGTTTTTGAAATGGTGAAAATGGGGGGGGGGGGGCAAAGAAATTGTCTCACCTCACCTGTTCTTACCAATATCACTTGTTTGAAAAGCTCTGCAATGAAACATTTTCTCACTTTTATTTTTTTTATCGCCCACTCTTTGATTTGGATTATTATAATTTTCATACCCGTGAATTTGTAATTTACAGCTACACCATCTGTTGTTTTCTTTGGACCAACAATTTTCTTGCATTTGTAAATGTCGTGTTTATTATATTCACGGTTTTAATTGTTACATACATGTACACATGATAGAGAGCCTATCGTTAACTTGGAACCATATAAGTATACACACATTCCTTGTATACACCTACACACACACACACACACACACACACACACACACACACACACTCTCTCTCTCTCTCTCTCTCTCTCTCTCTCAATTTTCTTGCATTTGTAAATGTCGTGTTTATTATATTCACGGTTTTAATTGTTACATACATGTACACTTGATAGAGAGCCTATCGTTAACTTGGAACCATATAAGTATACACACATTCCTTGTATACACCTACACACACACACTCTCTCTCTCTCTCTCTCTCTCTCTCTCTCTCTCTCTCTCTCTCTCTCTCGTAGAATAAGTATGATTTTATCGTTAATCAAAAATGAGTCAACATCTTAGTGATCGCCCTGTTTCAATGGCTTCACCTCTAGTACTAAGTGGGATAACTCCTATACCCTCTCTCTGACAAGAATTTGTCCAGCATAAGAAACACGCTCATTGACAATTCTAAATTTCATTAGAGAAAAATGAATTACTCTAGTTAAGGTAGCTCCCTACTCGTAAAATTCTCTGAGGAAAGTTGAAAAACCGAACTGATTTCGACTTGATAGACTTAAATGTCATCAATTGTTTGAAAAAATATACATGTCATCACACTTTTTGAGATGCCAGATAAACATAAACTAAGGCATATTTTAGCATTAGAAAACCATATTTTTTTTGTTAAAAGTAAAATCTTGTAGGCAGAAATTTGTTTTTCTTGTTTAATTTTAACGTCAACATTTTATTTTATCCTAAATTTCCAAATTTTTATATATCTTATCTATGCAAAGGGGAAATAACTCTTTTTCTGACTTTTCTCTCAGTTGTATGTCTAAATGCGAGAGAATGAGAGAAAAGTCAGAAAAAGAGTTATTTCCCCTTTGCATAGATAAGATATATAAAAATTTGGAAATTTAGGATAAAATTAAGTGCGAAAATATCTTGAACCTACCAATAATTCTAATTACATCCATGTGATAAAATTCACATAAAATAAATAAAACTATCTTGCATAATTTTTAAAGAATTCAAATTAAAGTTTTACAAAAAGGTGTGACATCACAGAACACTGGGTCTACTTTAAAGCAATATGAGCTGCAGTTTTCATGTTGAATTTTTTTTTACGAAAATATTATTTTCTACTGAAATGACAAAATATGACAAAATATCATGGTTTTTCAAAATCTTTTAGCCATATTTTTGTGTGAAAAGGCCGTTAAGAAGCCTTAAAGGGACTTGGACACGATTTGAGATCAAAAATTTTGTTTTTATTTTTATGTATAAAATGGTTTACTGGTGCATTTTAAATGATTGACCAAAATATTGAATGTCAAAGTCAAGTTACGAGCGAGATACAGAGGTAAGAATTGTTTGTAATGTAAACAAAGCTCGAGTCTTATAGTTGTTTACAAAAAATGTAATATAGCGAATTACAATTTCTTAGACAGAATGACATGTAAAAACAATTTAAACTAATTCAGTATCTTCATAAATACTATTATCAACAAAAAAAGATACATTTGATTGACACTTACACAAATACAACACTAATGTAAAAAATGACAATATTTGAGCTTTGTTTACAAAACAAAGAATTATGAACTCTGTAACTTGCTTTTATCTTGATATTTCACTTTTAAATTTTGACATAGCATTATAAACTTCTTTATTTATTAGTATAAACATTGAAAATGGAAAAATAAAATTTGAAAATTTTAAGTCAAATCGTGTCCAAGTCCCTTTAAATGGAGCATCATATTTTGTCATCCTTTACAAAAATTGATTTGCTTTATACATTCCTTTATAGAAGAGAAATCTTTTCTCTGACAAAATGAATGATTTTTTCAAACCTTATTTATCATAAAAGTTATGTGCAGACTTATCATACTAGCAGCTTTTTGCAGAAAAATAAAATTCTAAAAAATACGGTTCATATATTATTGCTTTAAATATAGGAAACACGTAGGCGGAAAACCGACACCAGACATGTGCACTCCCCTACAGAAAGAAGTCAAATTATAAAGCATTGATGTTACATTTTGTTGCTCTTCTTAATAAGGATAGATTACCGCGTATAATAATCTTTGTGTCATTCATCTCTAGAACTCATTTGTTTTACCGAATCGTGTTCGAACCCGCTGTGATGTGGACTTCAAAAAATTGCTGCGTCATTTTATGGATTTTTTCATTATTCTTCTTTACTTTAGATTCCGTGGGTCTTCGGTACTTTCTTCGCCTCGAACGGGGGTTTCGCAGATATATTGAGGTCTTAAACTGATATGATGTCTTTAACTTCATTTAGTTCGCGGTCACTGTCCATTCTTTGTCGCAGTTAAGTAACCTGAATTTGGCAACATACACCAGCATAAAATTAGAAATCGTTCAGCGTGATAAGGAAGTGAATATTTAATTAATATTTTATTTTATCTGCCCGTGAAAATCTGCACGTACGGCCATCTACCTTGATAATAGGATATTTTAAGGATTTTAATTCACTGTTTCCGATTAAAACAGCTTTCGAAGAAAAAGCCTAGTATGTGACTAGAGGTAATTACATGTACATCCCTTGTCTGTTGTGTAAAGTTAATAAATGGTGTATTTCACAACACTTACCAAATGATTAAAACGAAAACATCCTTTTGATTGGCTGAAAATATGACGTAACATATTTTCATGATACGATAAAATAAGCATGAAATGATTTATGTTTTAATACTTTATTGCTAAATATTATAGGATACGAATTCAATGATATTAATATTGTGACATATCGCGAATCAATTCAAAATAATATATAGATATCCCATATATGATTTATATGAATAATATGATGAAATGTTATAACTCATCCCTAATTATTATAATTACCTTGTTAAATTATACCAAACGACATATTTTGATATACAGCATCATCTAACCAAGCTTGATGAAGTTAGGACTAGTAATCATTTAGATATAGCCGTTACAGCGCACCTGCTTCAAATATAATTAACATGCTAAAAAAACTAATCTACTCCGTCATCTAAAGTCTATGGATCAGATTCAAAATCAAGGTACTGTATGGTAAGTCCTTATAAGTATCCATATGTGTACTGTCCTTACAAGTTTGATGAAAACAGGAGCATATATAGGTTGGCTACGTGGCCTGTTCTAAAACATACGCTCCACGACTTCGTCTCGGTGAGCTAAATTGACATATATGAAGAGAAAACAAAAGATACCTCTTTAAGGATGAAATAGAAATTTGTGAAAAGTCCTTCTGGTCTATTTTTCAGAGTAGATTTTGGTATCCTCAATCAGATGCCAATTTTAACTACTATTGGGTGCAAAGAGGTAGCATGTTCGATTGTCGCTGAATCACGGTAATTTGATGACTTTTACACTGGTAAACATTTATTGCGTATCACTTTATGACCAAGACATCACGATGACCAAATATAAATAAGTAAGTAAGTATACAATATACAGTGCTTGGAATAAGTGAATAAGTAATGATCACCTGGGTCATATATCTAAGACTAATGAGCCAAAGTTTCCAAAACATGTATATGTACCTAATTGGTAAAAGCTCAAGAATTCCTGACACTCTACACCTCTATGTCTCTTCAACTAATTTCCCACTGTCTTCCGAATGTAAACTTATTTTTGCGGTGTTCTGATTTTATGCAATGTGCAATCATATTAGTACTGCATATAAGAATTGCTCTAACCACTTTGTGCGCCAGAAGAAAAAAGTGCATGGTATATGAACTCAACTTCCGACCCCCCCCCCCCCCCCCCCCAATTAATCACATTGCATAAATTGATTTAAACTTAACGAAAAAATATTTATTTTAATTAAATGTAGATGAAAAAATAATAAAAAATCAATAAAATATATTGGGTTTTTTTTCCCCACATGTACAGCTTTTAAGGTTCAGTCCATGATCAGAATAGGCACAAGTTATACCTTTATTTAAAACATAGTGAAAAAGTTTTCAGAGTGTACTTATAAACATGAACGTGATGAGCACATGTCTATTTTTCACGATTTTTAAAAAAGTTATACCGATTTAAAATTGCTATTTGAGTCTGTTTTCAAATTTGGGTCTTGTATCCAAGCTTAAGTATCTCTTTTCCAAGCAATCATATCGCGGTAATCGGCTCAATATTGATATCATACATATTTATATTTAATCAATATTCTAGCCGAAGATTATTACTTATTTTTTTTAAAGTATAAATACAAACAATTTTTACTACAAGTTTATCTGTATCGGTTAATCTTTTTTACATTTATATCAAATGAATAATTACAAACGAGCTTTACTATTAGTTAATCCATTAATCCATAGTTTATGACAGTTACATGTACATTTACAAATAAGAGTTTAAGTTACAAATAAGTTTCTACTGTACCTGGAAATTTCCAAGCCCGAGTTAGGTCCGCACAAATGCAGCACACGAAGTTAAATAACAGAGCATTGATACTAGTTCGCATTATGCACACAAATTACCGAATGAATAATTTAGTCCCGTTCACTACATAAAATCTTTGTTTAGATTATGATAAATATCATACTGTTGACATCCTGCAAAGTCTGTTAACAATTATTGGTTTAGGGCGCGAGTGTAGCTTGTGCCTGCAGTAACCACAGTGTGTATAATGCCTCAGAATTTGCAGTATGTATTTATATAAAGCACGCGATTATTGATCGATGATTAGTGTTTTATACACAAGAGTTTTATACCTTTTCATCATCGCTGCCAAATTTTCTTTTTCTATCAGGTTTTAAGACATCAGGTACATCTATTAGACTGGAATCAAAATATCTTTTTTTTTAAAGTGATTTTTTTTCGGGGGGGGGGGGGGGGGGGGGGGGAGGGTAGGGGAGGGGAAGCGTATATATTTTATAAAGGTACTTCTTCTTTCATTAAGAACGTTACTGTCAAGATTTACTTTGATGATAAAATTAGCGGTTGAGCTTACAGATTACAGATTTACAGTGTAACTTCCATGCATAAAAAATAAACTATCTAACCTGACCTATTTCCAGAGTCTTTGCTGTAAACTAGAACACGTGTGTCTTGGGAGCATGTTCCAAAGCTGATTCGTTAGATGTGCGAGAGAAGAATACTGAAATCAAACCTGTCTCCTTCCCGCTGATTTCAATCGAACATAAGGGGGAAACACATAGAGCTGTAGGAGCCTACTCATTACGGCAAGGAAATGAGGGGGAAAAGACCTAAACAATTACATAGTTATCCGACGGATAGCTTCCACTCAGAGTGCACAGATTATTAACTTAAGTTAAATATGTCCTTCCTTTTTTTAAACCAAGCTTTCATCCATCCAACAAGGTTAAGCGAAATTAGGTTACCGTGCTTGACCATTGCTCCTCGAACACGTGCGGGTTCCTCGCCGGTCGTGCGTGCTGCACTTCATCGATTCGATTTATTTTGGGTATTTTAACTTCTTCTACCAATCGGTCGAACACGGTGATCAATGTTGCTTGATGCTATGGCTTTGATCAGCCAATGTGGCGCAAACAAGCGGACGATTGATTACCGTTGGTATTAACGTCATAATGCCATAAATCCGCCCTGTCATTGTTATTTTAAATTCTGTTGAATGTTGTCAAAATATTTTGGTTTTGCAATGAAAAACCAAAACCTGAAAGTAATTGATCAACTCGTGACCATTTAGCAATGCCATTTCATTTCTGATTTTTTAATCGTATTAGAGATCGCCGATCTTTTTACAACCTGCCATAAAGCAGATTATATGAAAAACCTACTCACATCTCAGTCTGTTAGTTTCTAACGTAATCTTAGACAGCTCTGTCTGCTCAACCTTTGTTTAATATTCCGAAGCATTATCAAATCTAATTTTCTTAATAGTTATATCGAAATAGAGCAGAATGATATCGCATCGAATGCTAATCCATGTCGCGACGGATATTCTTATTAAAACATATTATCATTGGGATGACTCAATGTCTGATGGTGTATATGCCTGGATTAACGCTTTAATCAGAACATCTTTGTTACATACTGTGTTCCTAGTGGTTATATAGATCATCGATTCTCTACTGAAAACTTCTTATTGATATCAGGTATTCTGGGTCGTTGAGACTCTTGATACATGTAAATTTTTCATTTACTGATACATTGTAAAAATAAAATCGATGAGTCACGCCTTAATTAGTCTGGCATTTGGAGTTGAGGTTCTAGCTCATTTAACGAAAAAAGTTAAGTTCGGTTTTTGCGGCGTACAAAGTGAACTGACGGAAGTTTTCATCGTCGACATTTTTCTTTTTCACAGAGATTATTTGTCAATGAGTTCTACACGACCTTACATCGTATCTAAACTGTTTTCATCTTGTCCATTTGAGATAATATTCCACATCAAAAGACTAAAAAATCCGGAAATTTTTAAATACAATATTTAAAACGCAGCCGATAGCTGAGGCGCTTTGCACAATTTGTACGATGTATCAGGACAACGGAGGATTAGAATAGTTTTATTACACAGTCAGTGGGTATAACAAAAGTAGACAAGTGGCAGAGCATATTGAAATAAGTGAATTGTAAATAGAATCGATTTTTTATGAGCCACATTTTTATGCAAACAGTCAAACTAGTGTAATATTTTCAAATGACGCGTAGCAAGTGCTATTTATCGATGTTCTGCGTAACGTACTCTTTGCGCATATTAACAGAATGATGATGACGTCAAAGTGTCAGAGTTAAACGAATGACGATGCCTGTAGTACATTCAGAACTTGTCATGGGCTATGTCGATGACAAATTAATCCAAAATCAGCAAAGTTATCTCTCAAAAATAATTCATTTGAACCAGCATCACCTTAAGACCCAGGCTCCGACGGAACAGAAAACAGAAGCTATCATATTTTTTAAAAAAAACAACCAAAATATAATGATTATTCTAACCGGAATAATATATCATGCCATACGCGTAAATCATGATGGACAGACAGCAAAGATCCGGATAAATTAATAATCAGACATGTGGACAATCTTCCTGATCCATTTTCAATTTTCAGATTTGACCTTTGGAATGACACGCGATCCCAATATTAATAACACACCAAGATGAATCAATAAAAAGGGTTCTTCGTTAAAATATCTTTAAGGAAATATCTTTAACATATTTCCTGTTTTATAAAGGGCTGTTCATGCTTCTAGCTACATGTAATTAAAAATTTCAAAATTTGATTGTCCATCTTGAAATTGTGGTCATTAAACTTTGTATTAAAAAAAACACATGAGTCGCATGATTTTCCTTTTACAAATTTGATTCGAGGTAAAATAAAATACAAACCCTGTTACAACGCACTTTGAAAAATTACGCAGATTGAAATTTTTTTCAAAGTGCGTTAATTTTGGGACCAAGTCAACGCACTTTGAAAAAAAAAGATTTTTTTTCAAAGTGCGTTGATATCGTCGATAATAACGCACTTTGGAAAAAAGTGTTTATGGTCATTAGATTCACGAGTGTTAAAAATAATCAAACTATCAACAAATTAGAAATTTAGTTCCAGAATTTGTGATATAAAAATATTTTTTCAAAGTGCGTTAAGAGTGTCGATACTAAAAATGTTGATGTACCTTCATAACGCACTTTGAAAAAAAAACTTGGTCCAAAATTTAATGCACTTTGAAAAAAAATATCAAATTGATTTTGTTCAAAATTTAACGCACTTTGAAAAAAATTTTCAAAGTGCGTAATTTGTTAAAAGTGCAGTGCCACAAACTCCCTACCCCAAAGTACGACCCATATGCACGTTGGGCATATTATTTCAAGGTTTATTCTTTCTCAGAGTATATTTTCACACAGGAAAACACTTTCAGTCCGATCCCTCGCACGGTTGTGTGTAACAACACCCCTGTGAATAATTCAAAATGAACTCCTTACAGGCACTTGCCAATGAGCTGTAACTTAAGAGGAAAAGATGGGTTTTAAAAGATCGTAAAGCTTCTGTTACGTACATGCAAATTCATTGCAACTTCTTGCGCTCAGTGTTGGACTTTTGCATCAATAAATTTTTATGGTTGATTTTAGTGTCGTGTTGTAAATTTTGAATCTGACGGATGGCAGTAAATAATTATAAAAATCTTAAACATGACAAAACCGGTTTCAAAAATAAGGCATCAAATTACATATAAGTGACTAGTTTAAAAAATGCTTTTTTAGTGTTATGACATAAAATGTTAAACCATTTACCCGAAAATATAAATTAGTCCAACATTAGCAAGAACAAAGATATAGCAGGATATATATATATAATTTTTTTAACATAACTATCATGGTAACTTCACAAAAACATCCAATTAAGATCCAATTCACACTAAGCGGATGGTATAGTTCCTGTTGCGTCACAATACATTAACTTTGATCCCCGTTAATAGATATCAATCTTCACTTTAAAAAGGTCTGTTCAATAGATCCACACTGATACGTTCTTGTTTATGTAGGTCAGGGATCTACAGATTTACTTACCAAAGCATGTAAGCTTATCATGTTGCATAAATGTTACATGTATCTTCCAAAATATTAATGATCCTTTTATAATACTAATAGACAAATAAGTTTTTAGTTATCTATTATTAAAGGCTGACTTTTTGATTTTACAGTTATGTTTATTTACAAAAGCAAAGTCAAGCATCAAATTACATGTACATGTAGTTTAAAACATATATCGTCCAATGGCGACTTCATATTTCAGGAGGCTAAATGATCCACAGATTTCCCATTAGATCTAGTTTGAAATTACAATAGATATTTTGGCCAAACAGTTACTACATATAGTATATAAAGTAGAAAAAAAAACAAATATCATAGCTTGAAAATCTCATTTCCCCCCTTTAACTTTACACAAGGCTCCTCTACCTAAGGTAATAACTATATTTTTAAAAAAAAATAGAGAATTTTAAAGCAACACTACTCACTTTGCTGTTTTGGTAAAGGAATTTACACTGCATGGGTCTCAGATAAAACCAAAGTTCATGTACGAAGTATCAAGTGACACGGTGTAAAAAGAAGACGGATAATTATCAACACGTAACGTTGTCCCCGATGCCCCCACAGTTCTCGAACCATCACATCATTATTTAGAATTTAATCAAGAGAAGCAAATAGTTCTGTGTTCTTATCACTTTTAGAGCATATGAAAACTCTATCTAGACACTCATTCTAATAGCAACGTTCTTTAATTTTAAGAGCTTCGCGATTCATATCTTTTGATTAATTGTTATGAATATCAAAACAATCACGTGACGTATTCTCAAAGACACAGCCTTCGGTCATACAATGTACAACCATGCATCGATAGGTCCACAGGCTTAAAGGTTCACCAGAATATGTATTTGACAACCCTACATGAAATTTGTTTATGATAATGAATAACTCCCTTATTCAAATGGTTTTTGAACAGGAATACAAACTGGATGTATATCTTCAAGATATACTAAATACACAAATTAAAACAACTTTGATACATGTAAAGAAAGTAAAAATGATACGTATTTTAAAGAATAAGAACAAGATTTGATAGCTAAGCATTAATTTTATAATATTAATTGTTCAAACGACAAAAACGTACATATACTTAGTTTTATATTCGTTTACAAGAATTGTGATTAAAACTTATTTTTTATCTCCAGTGCTAACCATTTTCTTACCCCGAGTGGTGCATCAAAGAAAGCATTTTAACTTTCGTCTATCAGTGAATCTTTTAATCAATCAGTTATCAATAAATGTTAAAAAAGAAGAAGTATGTAAATTATTTTTGTCGATTAAAAAGTTACAAAGAATGGTAACCATGGTAACCACAGTCTACTTGAAAGTCTGAGGTCTGTCCGTGCAAGTTTGCGGAAATTTTGCCTTCAATGTAGTATTGGTTTTGATCGATCAGTATATATTGGATTGGTAGATTTTTGTCTGGTCGTATACATGTATGTATTAATTACAAACAATCTCCGTGAAACTTAGAAAAATACATCCTTAGTGGATGTAAATATACCCTCGGGGCCCATGAGTCGTTGGATGGCAACATTAAGTATATGTACACAATAACCATACCAATTTTTGATAAAAATAATGATCCATTACTTATAGAACATTTAATATACATAATTACGGGATGGGAAGAGTCGGAGTTGGCCATACCATTAAGTGGACCATAGCATGCATTTGTATGATCATAAACAATACGTATTACAAAGAAATTGCCCTCCAGTAAAACACCCATTTTTCTACCTAAAATAATCTTGCTTATTTTTAACCGTAGAAGCCTGAAATTACATTTCTCTCTCAGAGTTAATGAAAATTTAGTATTTGATGATATGTCAAAAAATGCATTGTTTCAAAACAATCATCTTTTGAGAAACTACAACCGTCAATGGATGCAAATGAAAATGGGGAGGAAAAAGCTCATGAGAACTTAATTCTTGGTCCTACACAAAAATATTGATTTTTCCTTCTGCTTCGCGTTGACGCAAGCGCAGTTGACTTTGATTAGTTCAATGTTTCCGCTGCCAGTTAAAAAAAAAATGAGAGAGATCCTCGTTAAGTCAATGTTTTTTTAAATGATGATTTTAAGCCATATCTAGAATACTGAATGACTGATACTGTAACAAATGGGATATTCCCCTATTCTAAATTATGGTAGAAACACTCGTAATGATGCCGACTGCGCATTGTTCAAATCTGCAAAAACGCCAGCGTAAAGACAGTATCATTCTAAGAATTCTCTCCTTCTTTTGTATATCACAATTACAGCCTCGTAATGAATCTAGAACACGTAACGAAGATGACGCAAATATCTACATTGTAGGGATTCCATCGGTTAAACGGGTTTTAAACTGTTTAATGCTGAATTTTAACGGTTTAACTGTTTAAATGTTATTAATAATTGTTTTCATTAATTTTCATTCAAAAGATTTTTCAAGATTTAAATC
This sequence comes from Magallana gigas, assembly GCF_963853765.1. Lineage (NCBI taxonomy): Eukaryota > Metazoa > Mollusca > Bivalvia > Ostreida > Ostreidae > Magallana > Magallana gigas. The sequence goes on from NC_088857.1 coordinate 12,353,508, forward strand.
AGGTACCAAAATATGTGCTAATCCAATGGCTTTGTTGTTATGTTAGCATAGCAAACTGAATTTTACCTCCATATATTGTGACCTTTAGGTAAAGTTTCAAAAATAGGAAATGACATGATGAGGTGTTCAGAAGACGTTTTTGAAAACTCTCAATTGCTTTCGTAGGATTTGGGGTCCGTCATTTCATACTTTAAAGGATAATACTCTACGCAGCTTGTACTGCACTATCCTGATCTGATCACAATGGTAGTCCCAAATCTAAACGAAGCTGACTTTTCATCCCCCCCAACACTCTCCAGTAGAAAATAGTCCTTTAATCCCAGAACACAATTAATGATTAGTCCACAGGGACTATGTAATAGGATTTGAGAAAGCTTCTACCCACAGTCACTCCAACATCAAACATTCGCAATATGTTGTCAGCGAATTGCATAATTCGCTATCCAACGTATTGTGTGTATTATCTTCTACTTCATCTCTGCACAAAAACATTTGATAGGCATTAACCGTTCAAGCTGCATTAGCGATATTGAAAATGCTTGCCAAAACTAATATTCATTTGTTCAAGGACCTATTTTCTAGATCTGCAAATTGATGAAAAAGGACAAGGGGCCCTGTTCTACTGAAAATTAGCGGTATAAAACATGAGAGAAAAGGAATCCACCAATGTATTTATGAAAGTAATGAATAGATATTGCGCTAAAGGTTGTAAAAAATTCACAAAGACACCTTTGTCAAGCCATTTATCGGAAACACACTTGTGTACGGATCGGTATTGTGGAGAACTGCTGTACCCCCCCCCCCCCCCCCCCAAAAAAAAAAAGAAAGAAAAAATTGGTCCCACATATAAGCTGAACAAGTTGCTGTCCTTTAAAAAAGGACTACAATACGTGGACCATTTGTATGTGTTTCCAACGAAAAAGTGAAAGCCTTAAGATTATCAGAGATTCCACCGACTCTAGCCCTCTGCTTTTAACCACTGAATGTGTACGTTGTATTACATATACATGTATGTATAGCCCTAACTTTTTATCTCGGAATTTAAAGGATTCATACTTCTTAAATAATTATGATCTATCTATGAATGAAGTTTGCATGTACAGTATCATGCATTCGGTGAATTCTACTATTTGCGCACACATTACGATTCGCACTACTTTGTTAACTATGCAGTGACAGCTTTGTGTAAATTAAAAATTTCATATTCATATGATGCATTTTGCTTGAGATTTAAACCTTTATACAGTGACATAATTATTCAATCATACTTAAATGCTTAAAAAATTTAATCGGGAAGTTCTCTAGCCTCGCCTACTATAAAAGTAAAGTTAAGTTACTTGTGTATTCGGAAAACAACAAAACATTGCAAATTATGCTATTTGATGCACGTTGTAGTTTCGGCATAACATTAACTTATTTCATAGTACAGTTCATATCACATGCCTATTATTTCTTTAAAAGGAATACTTTGTTTCTGTACTGTTTACCAACAACTTTACAATTACAGCGCCTTTGAACTTATGTGTGCAAATGGCACGGAATCCCGATCCGATTCAGATAAACGTGTGCTAGCCTGGTTCCCTGAGCTACCCATTACGCACAGGAACCAGGCTAGCTCATGCGCAGGCTAAATTTTCCCCATAGCATCCGGTTTAACCTCGCTTATATATTTTCTGCGTGGACCTCAGGGTCCACGCAATTATATTAAGATTAATGAAAATTGAAAACATTTTTGATGTTCTTAAAACTAGTATGTAAATCCAACACCATATTCAATTTCCTTGGGTGGGGGAGGGTGGATCGGTGGTTCTACTTTGTTTTTAAATAGTTATAGTGTTCGCTTTATCCCAGTATTAATGTCTTTCCGGTGAAATATTATTCCGTTATCAGAAAAATATTGTGGGCTAAATTGTCAAGTCTATTTAGTCTTTGAAATAAAGAAAATGGTCCGTCGGTCCGTCCGTCTGACTGTCCACCTAATGTCTATGGTAACACTCTGGTTGTTGTTACCTGTTAGATTACTTGCGTAAACAACTTGTACCATCCAAATGTCTCGTAGATTAAATTTCAAGGAAATATTCTAAATGCTGTTCATACTTCAGGATAAATTCATTAGAATATTTGTTGAAATGAAAAAACTTTGCCGACCTTTAATCTTAATTCTACGGAACCTGTGCAGCACCTACAGAGTTACCTGTGTGGGCAGTGTGCATCCCACCTGGTACAGGTACAACGAAGCACAGGTAACACATATTTTTGAACCTTTACTTGATGCCTTTCCTAAAACCTGCTACTGCGCATGCCTTCTGACATATTTATTTCTGTTCAGTTCTTATAAAAAAACCACGGATATTTTTCACATAGAAGTTGTTTGAAACAGTGCAACAGTGCGCGTACCGAGATATTCGTTTGATTAAACAATAGATGGCTTTTTAATCAATGACATATTTAATGCGGGTATAAAAGTAGCTAGCATTGCAGCAAAAATACCCAACCCGCAAAGCAGCTTTCAACAGTTAAAGTTTGCGTATTCTAAAATCGTTTACTCTGTAATTGTATTATAAGTGGATTTTTATTATTATTTGAACATGTTTCCTATAAGGATAAAGAGGTAAGCAAAGAGGCAAGCCTTTCCTCACAAAGAAGTGCATCATACAACCAATGGTTAGCATACTTCCCCTGTACAAGGCTACTAGGCAAATAAGTTCTAGTATACATTGTACCTTTTAGGAAATTTTTAACATTACTGAATTAGTATCTCTCCAAGCAGAGAGTTTCCGAACTTCTCGCATCTAAACTAAAAGACCTCTGATTTCAAAGATGCAATTGAACGTGAAGTATTGTAACAATAATATAATGAAGGATTCTTTCTTGCTTGAAGAGAGTGATATTTTGTCAGACATTTTCCGTTTTAAAAATCACGCTTGATATAAAATGTAAGCCAAATATTGTTGCTTTTGTTAACAGATGTATCTTGTAAGCTTTGGGAGGGGTTGGGTGATTTTCTTTTTTGGATAGGCACAGCAGAGCCAAAACGGGAACTTTATATAGGCCTACATGTAATTATATAATTAGTAGTATCGTTTAGTTAGATCGACCCAGTGACGTCATTAATTTAATGCTGTTAAGCCGAGGATTGGTCCCTTGCTCTTCTTATGCTGATTAGGTTCTATTCAAGTGGGTCGTCGTCACAGTCACTCGTGCTTTGACCAGTCTATATATATCCTTTTTCTTTTTGAGTTAAACATTAATTACAGTGTATATTGTACAGAATAGTCCGGATATGAGTTGGTGAAGAGATATGTCGACTTCTAGTAAAAGCTTGAAGCAGATCGACCGAGCACAAAGTTAAAGGGTAATGTGGATTGTTTTTTTTAAACAGTCGAAAGTACTCCTTTTTAATTAATCAGTTTTTAATGATGTATTGTGCATTCAAATACCGTAACGGTTGGTGAAGCTGCTTCTTACGCTTCTCCCCTCTTGCATTATTTGTTAAAACAAGCAGAAAACGCATGTCGCCAAGCTCCCAAATTTCGCTGTTTTCTATTAACGCATCTCATGTTACACTGCACTAATCTTCTTCTCCCGATATTTTCACATGAATAAGATTGTTGTCAAATGAAATTTATGTAAATACGAATGACAACATAATTAATGATTGGTACCTTTAGTCTTTCGTCATTGTCATCTTCCTCTAAACAATTATCGAAGGAATACCACCTCTGACGTCACGAGCCCACGTTGACATTAGCACTATAGCTAACCTTTAACCTACACCTAACCTTACACAACACTGTAAGTCTAAAGTAAAAAAGTCAAAAATGAGATCAATATAATTCATTAATATAGGGATTTGCAAATAAGAAGGTTACAAATAATTTTATTTCTTTGTTGTTGTTTTTATTAGTTTCTTTTTTTTTAAGAGATGGTGGTACTATTATTAAAAAAATGATAACAATTTGGTGCTGAATAATTTCTTATTTTCAACAGTAAAAGTGCCCCTCCATGGCAAAAGCCAAACCTAAAACAGTAAGAAAAACAAAACAAACATGCTTCCCATTTGATCTGGGTTAACATAACAAGTCCCAATCGATTACTAGTAATCTATTGGCATCGTCCATGGATTAGTGTAATAGTACATTGTTCTAACACACGGTCGAGTAGGTACGCATACATGTAATTATATTTATGTAGCCATGTTTATGAGAGAGATGCAGAAGAACTCCTAACTCCATCCTACATGGAAATATGTTCTGTATTTAGCCAACGCCGAGAGAGTTTGTTACGTATTTAAACGACTAGGGTGGATGTTTTGAAGATACTCTAATTATGGATAATAACATAAAACCAAAAGTGCAGCTGTCAATTTTCACTACAGTACTATTTCAGAATCTTGCGACAATCGCCATCTTTTTCCATTGATAAACCTACAAGGTGGTTGCCGTAGATAATCGTTAAAGATTATATACAATGACATATTCTTTATCTTTTCTGATGATAAGGAAATACCAGCACACTTTCCGTCAATATCTAGCCGAGAAACAGTCCAATCTGATTATATAATATCTGTTAATGTATGAATCGGGTGAGATCAACGCCCGCCATCAGTATCAGTAGAGTGTCAGAAGTTTTTAAATGATTTAAGATCACTTCCGGTCGGGATAGTGACGTCATCAGTATGCTATAACATATTGTAAAATAGGTAATGAGTGTGTCATTATTTTGATGGATTTGATAAACTAAAATGTATTTGCCATCAAAAAGAAGTATTCCTCTCAATTTGTTTCCGAATTTCCGTCGTTAGCTTAAACGATTCTCGGAACACGCTGTTTGGCTACATGTCAACAATGAATGCGTTGAAGTTTCACTTACACTGTTTACATTTACCGCGAGCTGTTTAATATTTAATATCAATTCTGGTCAACGTAACAGACATAAATACCCCCACGCATTGATGGGATGATCCTTCGATATGGAACAATTTGTTTCTTTATTACGTTAAGTGCATTTGCTTGTTAAACGTTTACGATGAAGAGCAATATCTCGGATGTAATGCCCAACTTAAATTTTTTTTTTTTTATATGGCCCATTCAAAGCGTACAAACATTATGTGGTCCATTAATCGTTTTTGCTGAAAAGTTGAACTTCCGATTTCCGTTGATAAACAGTTTTTATGCTTCTTTTACCATTTAGGTAACACATTAATAAGTGAACCAAAACTAAAGCATTCATATAGACAGAGCAAGAACACCGCCGTCCTGATTGTAGTATAAACTCCATCAATGTTACAGAGAAGCGATCGTTTTTTATGGGGGTTTTTTTCTTTTTTTTTTGTTTTGTTAAGAAATGGTGCTATTTGTCACGTTACTATATCTTTTGAGAACTGAAGTCATTAGTCTTTGATATATCACGACTGTTTGGTTCCTGCAGATAATCAAGTTTTACCGACCCAGTTTCTGCTTGCAATGTTTCATTGTCGCCAAACCTTGGCAAATACCAAGGTTACCGAACCTCATGGTGTCTTTTGCGAATAAAAAACGCAGTAATTGATCCGGGTTGTCTAGTTATTAGGCCTTTATTCGTTTTTATTACATAAGACGATATTCCAATAGAAATGATCAAATTTTGACACATACAATAGTTTTTTGATATACTGTGGTTCATTAAAATATAAGCGATATCATTCCAATTTTCTACGCACAAAACGTATAGCACACATGCAAATTTTTTATTATCAAATTTTACCCATTTTTCTAAAAATAGAATAAAACACTGGAAATACACTCTTGATGTATACATATGTTGTTTTACATGACTTTTTGTATCAAGTATTTCCGATTGTGTTAATACATCTACTGAAAAAAACGAATCACAATCTAGTAGGTTAAAATAATTTGTTGGCGAATGAATACACTTTAATTAAGCATTCCTAGAAGTTTTCAAAACTGCGTAACTATAATCATACTTATTATTTATCAGTGCACTATCTTAGTGACAACTTTTTTAAATACCTACAATAGAAAGTGTTTAAAATTTTAATAGAACCATTTTAACAAGAGCTTGGACTTTAAGTAGTTGTGTCAAACAGCGATGTGACGTAGGCCTGTCTATTTCATTGCTGGCCACTCAGCCATAGCTCTGTGAAATCAACAAGATTTGTCTGGCTTTTGAGCTAAGACAAGCAATCTTAGGCATATTTTACTTGAAACCAGGTCATTTTCAACTTGTTTTGACCAAGAAATAGATAGATACATCCTAACAAAAGTCTAAGGTGCTGTTAAAATGGTTCTAAATGGCATCTGGTTTTTTACTTGAGGTTGACTTTGCGTGGATTATTTCGCTGCATTAAGAACACAGACTGCACAGACTTACAAATACATGTAGTACCATCTGTGGAAGAATTGGCCTGCTTTTTTTCTTCTTAATCAATGTAACGAACTGGACAACAATAACAAAATTTTATATAGTTTGCTCACTTATATAAAAACTAGAAACTGAAGAGAGGTTCGAAGATATATAAAACACCATGATACTCTATGATATATGACGGTTATTTTTTATGATGCACGGGATATACCGGTATGAACCACAGATCTATGATGCGTGTTCATACATATTAAGTATATATCAAATGGCATCACTGTAGTTCTACTTTTCCCGTCCTCCATACAGCACGACAGGATCCATCAATAACAATACATGTATCATTATGGGAAATGTATTATTACTGCTTCACCATGTGTCTTTAAAGGAAAGTCGCCCTGTTCCCCACTAGCTACTTACGAGTAGGAATTCATTATACTCCTTTTGCCGACCCTTTTCTTTATCAAGGAACAATTTGCGGACCAATTTAAACCGTTTCTTGTCGCGAGTTTTCATTAAGGGTTATGAAGAGCCGAGTCGGGTTTCCGACATTCTTAACGGTATAATTAGAGACGGATCGTGCATCAGATTTAAAGGACATATATTTCGTTGTGTTTGCGGCAATTTTTTCTCCATTTCAGTCTGGTTATGTAAGTTCGTTGAATGCGGTAAAAATGCCGAACAACCACTTTTTATTCACTGTCAATATAATTAGGCCAAAAAAATGTGTGTGAAGAGTAACACTGATGCAAACGTTAGGTTAGGTAGGTAGGGATCTTTTTTTTTTTATCATATTTTTTTTTTTGCATGAGGGCACAAATACAAATATAAAATCCAAAGGATTTTTGTTTGTGTCATATTTAAAAGCGGGTTTTAATGGAAATTATATGAAAATCACAATCGGATAAAAACAGTCATCTAAAAATGGTAGAATCGGGGCATTTTTGTAGGTAAGGTCGAGCTACCATAAACACACAATTTTTTTTCATTTTAGGCCTGATGTAAAAAAATAAATATTGAATAGAAATATAAATATTGAATTCTAAACGTGTATTTTAAATGAACATTTTCTTCAAATAAACAATCCAAGTTTTTCTTCCATACACATTTTCCATTCATTAAAAAACCGTGGATTAGTTTTCAAGACAAATTGATCGCAGCAATTAAAGAGTGCAAGTAATGTCTGAGACAAGTAAACACTATTTACTTACCTATTGACAGTTGGATATTATAAACAAAGACAGGAATAAATAGCGTGGAATTCAGTGTCTTCGGTCATCTGGAATAAACCAAGAAAACGGCATCAGTTTACATCCGTGACTGGAGCAGTAAGATCTATGAGTGAATCATCGTTTCACTTTGAAAAACACCTGTTTCTCTAGATGAAAGAAGTCGAGGAAATTTTGAGAACAGATAAGAAAACGCCATATCACAGATACCATATAAAAATGCTGGTTTTTATCCAGACCACATATTAAGAATATAGTGACCACTATTGATATTTCAAACACATAAATAAGAAAGTATATGCCAAGGTCACCAGTGTTTGAGTTCCATTTATCATATAATATGGAGGAATTAATCAGAAAAATGGTGTTACAAAAAACGAGTTTAATTTACTAGTCATCCATTAGACGTCTGTTACGCCGATAGACTTCAAAAAATTAATTAGGCATGTTTTTGTTTCCTTTGTGTTTAAATCCCCTTGGCAACAGATAACCCGGATCTTCGAGTCTAACATCATCAAGCGACTCTTTACATTATTTAAAAAAGTACTTGCGTCGACTGAAATTTGACAAGACAGGTTTAAAAATTATAATACAATATTGATTTATATATCCGAGCTTTATGTCTTTGTTTTACTGTGCTTTATTTTAAAAAATGTTCACAGCCATGAAAAATATTCAGAGTCATATATCATAACTTGACCAGTTTACAATGAATAATGAATTAAAAACCTTGACTTAACGGATCAATTTTCTAACTGAATACAACCATTATAAAGTTTCAACATTTAATTCAGGAAACAAATAAATAAATAAGGAGTTTGTACAATTTCTGCAAAATCATATCTGGGCTACATACCTTAACTGTCGATCATTAAGAGCGCTGGATGGTTGTGACTATTTTTAGACTTTATAGATCTCCTAAAAAGAAGAGCTGTGTATATAAAGGAAAACATTCGAACTTTAAAGTTAACAACTATGGATGTTTTTCTTTCCAAAATGATAGTTTATAGCTTAAAAATCATTTTAAAAAACCTAAGTAAGGTATGGTGGTCAATTTTCGGGACCACCCAGCCTCTTAAGAGTACTTAGTTAGTGTTGACTGGTAAAAGTGTTCCTCGGCTGACTGAATTCACATGATAAAACAGTTAATGATGCCATTATATAATAGTTCCGTTCATTAAAAGACTCCAGTCTCATCCTACTCATTCACTGCTTTACAAAAGCATATTAAACGATTTTTCTTGTAAATTTGATAGGTTTGTTTCTGACGAATAAACCCCGCAGACTTTAACAAATTCGATTTCCCCGCTGTAACCATGTATAACATTTGTCACAATGGCAGGCTGAGCGAGATATAACATGATCAGGTTAACATAGGAATATTATGACACCCATATAAAACACACACAACAAAAAGAACCTTTCCCATCTATGCTCTATCCCAAGTTTGTGCTTCAACCTCTTTTTTGCGAAATATCTCGTTTATCATAGGTACCTTAAATTAGCAGCCAAAATACAGTGTGCATCCAATCACTTGAATGAAAAAGTCCAAATTATTTGTTTTGAAACGCCTCTTTTACCGCACAGTCTAAAATTAAATAAAAAACTACGGTGATTTTGCATTGCAAAAGACAAGAAAGTACCCCGGATGACAATGTTAAAAATTGTGCGAGGTGTTCCGAGCACTCCGAATGCAGAAAAGATATTTTAGTATTATATATGTTTCCCATTTTGAATCTCCGTAGGATGTTTGTTTTCGTTCCTGTGAAATTCCCCGTCCGGGTAAAAACAGATGATGCATCAATAAAAAAATTCTTTGATTTTTATCTTTTATCGATTTATAAACTGTTCTTCATTGACAGGTATATGTTTATTTTAATTAAAAATCACCAAAAAGTGACGGAAGCAATTACTTGGGACAGACTATAGCCAGTAAGAACATGGGTACACCAATAAAATATATTCAGCAAGCCTTGCAAATCGTCGTCATTTTAGACACATCTCGACTTAAAGTGTTTTAAGTTAAAACTGCTTGCTTCATAAGATATTTTGCTAAAGACTGCATTTTAAGGTGATCAGATGCTGTGACTTCTCCCGGACTAGATGGCGGGAGTTGTGGAACTTATTCATTTTGTATTGAGAGGGCACTGTCGGATTTAGAGGGGGCCTGGACCCTCCTTATGTGATCAAAATTGTAAAAAAAATATATATAAGACCCGTAGAAAAAGAATGTCAAATCAGCTATTTATCGTTCTTATAACATGTCAAGTCTAGTAACTAGAATACATAATACTATGTAGCTCAAATAAGTGTCTTTAAACACCTCCAAACCCGGGAGCTTCCAGGGGCTTCACCTCTGGGCTTCCACCAGGGCTCTGCCCTGCACATACTGGTGACCCCCAGCACCCCGGCCCCTTTCAACAAATCCTGGATCCGCCACTGAAAGGTACATATTTTCAATTCACTGACTTAGATAGGGAATCGCTATCATGATGACACAAATAATATTTAGCGATAAAACATTAATCTAAATTCTTCATGCCCTAGTATTCTCATAGTACTGAGGCAAATCCTGGAAAAGATCGAAAAAATCAAAGTCGCCGGAAGTCGTTCTGCCTCACCTGTGGCAGTGGATTAACTTTATGGCGTTGGGACGACAGAAGCGCCTTATCACTTGGTTCGGTTTACCACATTTCACTGAAGAAAGCAATTCCAACGATTTCTATGGCCTCTGTGAAGTTAGCCATTATGCCATTACCGGATATGATATTGTTTTAGTATAACTATCGTTCTGTAGCATCGTCTATTTTGTTGAAATAAACAACAAACATTGGATTCTTCGGTGCAGTTTGTCAAAGTGGGGTATTTTATTACCCTGCTATCATCCGAACATTCCAGCAAATATGACTTTTGTATATTAAAACTCGTGAATGACGATATCATCTTGTCATAATGCACGATTTACTGAAATATTTCCATAAGACTCTAAATTGCAACCAAATCATGCAGAAAGAGGACTTCGAAATAATAAGAAACGGATAGAGTTTGACCATTTAATACCTGTAAAGTACATTCTTTAAAAAAAAGGAAATCCTCGATGAATACACATATTTCGCTTCTTTGAAACTGGGAATTCGTAAATCTGGACCACGTGTGTTATTGATTACATTCATTTCTCTTTACCTTATTGCAAGTTGGGGGGGGGGGGGGGGGGTCCCGGGGTACACACAAGAAGCATTTTAATTTCATTCTCGTAAAAATGCGTCATGGGTAATAATGCTTTACGTCATTATTACAAACCTCAGCAATTATTCCAACACGAATATATTTTATTGACCCTCAGTAACGCGCGTTTTTAATAAGCATTTTGACCGGTTGCGCTATAAAGTCACAAATACCAAAATGGCGGGGTGGCAGGGGTCAAAAGGGGGGTGTTGACTGACCCCCTCGAAAAGTCAATTCTCAATTAGTCCATAATTGTTAGTGAGAATATAACTAATTAACTTATCTTCCGTTATCGACGATTTTTTCATATATATATATATATATATATATATATATATATATATATATATATATATATATATATATATATATATATATATATATATATATATATATATATATATATATAAAATGTGTATTTCACCATTACAAACTTCTCGAATCTACGTCATTTTTAAAAGACCGATTTTCTAGGAAGGGGGGGGGGGGTGGCAGGAATAAGAGATACCTACCCCCCACCTCACAATATCTTTGCAAGCTAATAGTGAAATGAAGGAATATTAGCTACAAGTCAAAAAGAGTTTAAATTCCTTCTTGCAATATGCTTTCCTTTAGTTTTCAATTTCCTTAAGAAAAATAAATAGAAGTTATTTGTAAAAAAAAACCAAAACAAAACAAAACAAAACAAAAACAAGAAAAAGAACCCGCATCAACCCTAGGGATGATATTTTTAGCAAGGAAACGGCTTATTTAAGAATGTTGGTCATGGGTCAAATTGCAAGATCGTCATGTAAATAAAATGTTAATAATGAAACCGGATACGATAATGTACTTTATTTCACACAAAACAGAGTCTCGTCAGTAAATTTAATAGCATATAGTGTAATATATACATGCAGTATACGTCTAGAAATTAAACGTGCGTAATCGATATCAGTTGATATTGGAATAATGCATCCATTTTGCTCAATTTCGAACGTCCTAATTGCTAAACTTGCAAAACTTGGAATCGGAAACTAGAGAGTTTTTACCAAAATCAAGTAGCTAGTGAAGTGTATGCACTAATTTTTTTTTACTTACATAATTTACAATTTGACAACTGGTTTATAGAAAACCTCATTTAAAACTCTTAACAAAAGTTTATGGCGGTGCAATTATATTGAATATGAAACATCATCCGACCAATAAAAAGGGACTATGGCGCTAGCCTTAATGGCATATCGATCCAATTAATGGGATAGAATATTAGATTAAGAATACCTCTCCGTGCCAAATTGTCCCACTTATGCAGCCAAATATAAAGTATTATCGTTTTAATTGCACTATCCGAACAGTTGGTACATGTAAATAGTACGAAATATTTGGTACAGGAATTCAATTTCAAACTAAGTTAAGTAAAATATAATGGATAAGAATCATATTGGACAGACAGCACTTTCGATTTTCGGGATTGGCGAGGATTTTGGAATTTTAAAATTTCCGCACATGAGATACCATTAGTTCTGTGCAAATTGTTTAATTGTCCCGATCGTTTTGTCATATATTAATAAAATTTCCACTCTTGTATGAAATAGAATTCATCAGCAATTAAAAAATGCATACAAAATATACGGAATATTTCGCATTTAGAAATAATTTTTTTGTCCAATTTTCGATTTTTTTTCATAATCTTTACTTGCATTATTCAAACTTTGTATACCGAAATTTTTTAAAAAAAAGTTACACCTCAACAAACAAAAATTCAAAGAGTTATTTTTTGAAAGTCGGAGCATTCTATTACAATTCAAATTGATGATTTTGTTGCAGCTCCAACTCTTTGATTTTTAATATAAACACAATACATATTGATTTCTTTCTGTAAGAATAAAAATTGGAACTCAATAGGTCTCTTTTTCTTAGATTTTCATGCATTTGATAAATTATACATTTAAAACTTTTTAAAATATTGTTCAAATTCTAAATAGAATGTTTGGCAAAGAAAATGATAGGATATTAGAGAAAACGTTGTCGAAAGTTTTGGTCATAACGAAATTGCCCGCTTAAGTCATTATCGACTAATACATTTTTTTTTCATTTTGCGAATTATAACTTTTCCGGAACACTACAGTGTAATTGTTGTTCCACTTACCAGAATAGGCGATTTGGTTAGATGGTACTTCCCTTAGAACACGATATGTCTCTCACCGGCCATACTCCACAGACAAATCCTGCCTCTCATTGATTTGTGCAACCTTATTACTAATGGCTCTGATTTATTCTCGGGCGTTTCGACATCATTAGAGAGCTGCAAAAAAAGGGAGGGGGGGGGATTCCAATAGATCACACAGTGTTAGTTTTTACAAAATGGAAAGATGACATAAAATTAGTGAGAACAGATTGCATGTATAAATTTTTGGACAGTAACAAACGGACTTTTACGACCGGCGTACAATGAATATTATTATACTTTCATGTTAAATACTGAAATCTGATTGGTTAACACACAGTTGATAATCCATTCTATTACCCTCAGCGTTAGCAACACACTTAGCAACGGGTAACACAACGAATTGTTACATGCGCATAAATTATGCGCGTACGGTTCGGCGTAGAATTCACGTCATTTCTATATAAAAGCAGTAAAAAGTCTCTAATATTAAGACATTCAGTATAATAAAATAAATAGTGCCTGTTTGGGAGGATAACAGTTGAAATTGACACCCCTCGAAAACCATTGTCAACCTCCGCTTCACGTCGGTTGACAATGGTATCCTCGGGGTGTCAATTTCAACTGTTACCCTCCCAAACAGGCACTATTTATATAATGTCACCAATCCGATTCCATAAAATACAAGGTTCGATTGACTTTTGAATTTTTTCACGCATGATTTGGTTCATATTCTATTTATGGCCGTATATCTGACCACGTTTCATTATCGAATACTCTTTTGAGAAGCTGATATACATGTATAACCCCTGCATAATACTTTGTATGAAAATATGACTGGTAAGTCATCATCCAATAAGGCTGAAATTAGAGACTACAACAATAACATGTGTCTGACAGCTAAAGACTCGACAGAAATTCTCAAAGAACTGTGTAATATGTTTGAAAACAAGTGTATGTCATTGAGACAGGATTACAGGTGGGTCAGCTATTTCAAAAATGGCCAAACAGACCTTAAGATAAGCAATGTTATGGAGCACCTCGTACGGCCTCAACGGATGCAATACTTGTTAAAAAAAACCAAAACCTCAATATCATTACTATTAATGGTCGATTAACCGTTTAACAAATAGGAAATTTAGTAGGCACTTCATCAGGGACAGTATTACAATTTTAAAGAAACATCCTGGCCACCGAAAGGTTTGTGCAAGATGGATACCTCATCTATTTACAGATCTAGAGAAACGAAATCAATTGCGGGTTGAAATGTGTTAAAACTACTTAAAATCTACAAAATTGCAATGGACGACGTTTATCGAAAATGTTTACAGGTGATGAAACATGGGTACATTATTTTTAACCTCAGAGTAAACTGATCAGAAGATGTGGTTCACTAAAAAGGCAAAAGGCACTGTTATAGCAAAACGTGCCAAAATAAGTACACAGAAAGTATAATACGCAATTTTCTTTATTAGTGAAGGTCCTATAGTTTAAGTTGCTATTCCAGAAAGGCAGATCAATCACCGGACATGTATACAAAGATTATGTGCTGAAGAAAGTTAAGAAGCATTACGAAAGGTAGAGACCAAAATCTGGAATTCGCAACATTCGACTTCTTTATGACAATGCCCCAGCACATAAATCACAAACTGTGAGATCATTTTTAGAAAAAGAAAAGGTTCATCCTCCCTATTCGCCGGACTTGTCTTTTTGTAATTTTTTTCTTTTAATTAAAAAAGCATTTGTCAGGAGGAAGATATGCTTCAAGTAATGCTTTGGGCTCTGCCATTTATCCGTTGAAATATGTCCGTCTTTTAAACGATCGAGAGTATTTCTAAGGTAACCATTAAAAAATAAGAAAAAAATATCCTATTGTGTTATTTTTGTAAAAACGATAACATTATTTGTTGAATGTCCCTCGTATTGATATTATCAATATATAGATGGTATCCATAATCCACATCGTCCAACTCAAAGAGTGAATGCGGCAAGAATTGTGTCTGAATGAGCATTAATATTAGCCAAATTACTACCAACAAACCCCATCGAAATAAATTGTCGTGTTATCTGCATAATCGATATTATATGGATGATAGCTATATGTATGTTGTTAGGTCACATTAAGTTTGATAAAATCGATATCGTTTGCACCCTTTCTATTCATTGTTTGGATTGGTGGATAAGGATGTCACTTTTTATTTCAAAAATGCACAAAAGTTAATTTTGAAACTATTTTGATAAAATTTGACTCGTTTCTCGAGGTTTGCATCGCATTGGGGTTAAGGATAATTATATATTCTTTTCTTTAAAAATCGGGAAATATTATTTTTATCTATTTTTAGAATAATATTAAAAATAAACATATATTCCTTTAAAAAAATGGCAAGGCTACAAATGTTAAAAACTGGTAACTAACGTCCAGTCGACATGTCATAAATCATAATTAGAGATAGGTGATAAAAATGTATTTATAACACGAAAGATTTTGAATGTCAAGATCTCTTAGTCGTAAGTGTATTTGCCTGGTATTTGTAATGTGCGCTGTTTCCTAACTTATCACAAAACGGAAACAAAAACCAAAATCCCACATACAATTTTCACTGAATTTCTTTCCTCCCATTGATAAAAAATATAACTCAGAGGATTATTTGCGGAACAAATAATAAAGCCCCAATTCATCGGAAATTAGAGCACGCGCGATAAATCCATTGAATGACTTAATAAATAATTTTTTTGATCAATGCAGCTACAGTGTGCAAAAATCTGATAAAGACTGAGTAATGGAGTTACTTTTTCTTCACACTAATCCTTACAAATACGAGGATTGGTCCAGTACGTTCTCTTATGGCTATTCATCAATTTCATGGCGTGCGAAACACAGTACAATCGTATTAGCACGGAACCTTTTCTCTGTGTAATAGTCATCAGAATACACATTCACTTGATAAAACGAACAAATTGTATCGAATTTGATTTAGGTCTTGAAAAGAAAGATTTACGCGGACATTGCGCTACTTGAAAAGAATCTTTGTGGGGTAATTTATCACACCGTGAGGCTTTGTTTGGTCCCCAACGTCATGTGCTTGCATAAATTCAGTATTATGGAAACTTATTAACATATTTTTAATGCTAAATTTTTTTTTATATTTTTAAGGTCGGTTTACCACAGATGTAGCACAAATCTCGATTTCCAAAAAAGGATACTCACCGAAAACTCATGCCATGCTTTTGACCATTTACCTGCTGTATGGCTAGAAGTGAATTAGTGAATTTAAGTCAATCTCACTCGCAAAAGTCGTCTCTTTAGTATCACTACTGAAATATTATGACCGGGTGATCTAGTTACTGATTAATCTTCACTTGAAAAAAAAACTCTCTGTTTCTTGATTATATGAGCACAACTTAGGTCGTGTTTGAATCAAGTGAAAAAGTAAAAGTAAACGTATATGTAGATCCCTTCCCTGCGTATGACACTAATGGGTCATATATATATAACTCATATATGTCAATAGCAGGTTTGTAATTATGTCAATACAAGGTTTATAATGTCAACATGAAATAGTATGCCACAATTACTTTGATGTAATATCAGTATCAAGTACGAAAAAGTTGTTACACATGAAACTGTAAGCGACTATTCTTTCCTTTAGCACGCAGCACCAGGTAAAAGAAAGCTGTGAGACTACCAAATAAGATGTCCTGTAATAAATTAAACACCAATAAATGCATTTACTATTGAGTCCCAGAGCGGACGTGTATGCATTTTAAAAAGTCAATATGTGTGAGAATGGGTTTTAATTTAAAAAACATAAAATGCTTCTTTATTATTTATGCAAGTCTCCGATAACTAATATGAGAGAATATACCATGAACAAACAATTAGACAACAATTAAAAAAAACTGCAGGTGCAATAAAATCTAGAATTTAGAATTATCGATTTCCTTCTTTCAATACACGAAAGTATGTGTTTTCCTTTAATTTGTTATTTTAGTACACTATTTTTTTGTATAGATTCTTTAGTCCGTCGAATTTTCAATAAATTTTTTCAGGTTTTTGCAGGAATCTCAACAACCCTTTTGTAATTATTTCTTAATATTGTTCTACGGTGCTACCCTTTGGGAGAGCGCAACAAGAATTACACATATCTTGCATCATTGTCAAGTATATGATATTTTGACAATTATCAACTAACATTTTTAAAAAGAGAGAGAGAGAGAGAGAGAGAGAGAGAGAGAGAGAGAGAGAGAGAGAGAGAGAGAGAGAGAGAGTTTCTAAGTTTTAACTTTTGTTTTTACAAAATACATATTTCCCTGGTTCATAAATTGTGGCTTTTTTTTTTTAATTTTTTTTGTATGCTAAATACGTACGTTGTATCTCTTCATTCTTCTTTGTTTAGTTTACAATAACAAGCCTCTGTCTTTGATAGCAATTTTGCCAATATCATGAATATATGTCTGTATTTTTAATTTCTTCCTTACTTATACAGTTTGTATACAAAATTAGCTTAAAGTTGGATCGATATGCCAGTAAAGTACGGATCTTGCTTTTATCTTATAATATTATATATTATAAAAAAGCATATTTTTCAATTCTTGATTTAATTCTTTAAACGTTTTCAAAAATGTATTCCTATTTATTGCCTAACTAAATACAAAGATTTTTTAATGGTGACTTAATATTACGAAGTGAATCAAACGGTCCCTAGGATTTAGCTTTAATCAAGTTAACTCTACACTACTTCTATCACGAGAATTTCAAACCATGTAGGATAAAAATCAACGATATTAAAACCTCTAAAAAGTTCTGCGGATCCAAAGCAATGTGATACTATCATGGAGTGAAATTTGAGTAACTGTTATCTATTCATAAATATACTTTTCCCTTTGTACAAGACAATAATTCACTTCAGTTATACCGGTAATTGCTTAATTATTTTATTAACTTTTACACCTCACCTTTGATTTAATTGACTCACTCATATTGAAGTTTTACTCTATGACATATGTCACTCGTGCTTAAGTGCTTATTTCTATTGTTTTCAATTCTTATTTATATTGTGTTATACACCATTGTCGGGAGAGAGGAATTAGGTTTCGGATTGTTCGGGTAGTTTTTGGATTCCCAGAAATCACCCATACCGACCTAAAGTTCAAATAAAGTGCTTTTTACCATCTAAAGCGTTTTAGTTTTATTGTCGCCGGATATATAGAAACACCATAATTTCCCCGGTGATAATACGACCAAACTTGAAATAAATTTCATATTGATCATTTGGTAATTGAAATTGAAGAAGGCATATCATTGATTTCATCAGTTGTCATGGTTAACCCCGCATTTTACAAAAGTGATATTGCATAACGTTCACACTTTCATAAAAATGAAACTTCAAAGTATGTTATTACGAACACATGATAGAGGGGGATTGTTCGCCTATAGATATGAGTCAGGTAACTTCAAGACAAAAAGATATAATAACCTTCAGAGGACAAGATATTAATGAAGTCTTTTCTTTGAAAGAGTTTTATTGAAAAGTGGATCTCTTAGGGGGGCGAGATAACTAACAACATTCACCATCAGATCTACCTTTAATTTTAAGATATGATTTGTTAATCTATAAACTAGTATTTAGTCAAGAAAAAATCCATAAATTTTAGCTTTTAAATTTGAGTATTTTTCTCTGTCTTTGTATGGGGCTCTTTTTCTAAAGGAGATCAAAACAGTCTAAAAATGGTTGCAACCACCCAGCCCTCTTCAACCGCAGTGTCTCTTTGCTGGAAACTAAATCTAAAAAAGACGCTTTATGATTTTGCAGAAGTACTATAATTATAAACCCCGTTTGTTTTCAAAGTTTTATACTGATAACAGCCTTCAAGATTGATAAAAATGGAAGGGAAATCTCTGTAACCATGGTAATTGCTTATTTCAAACACAAACAGTCATTTTAACACATGAAATATGATAACCAAACAAAACATGATTTGATCATAGGAACCACAGAAACAAAACACAATATCAAATAGCTCCTAAAGTAAGATTGGAGTGTCAATTTCATTGATTTCGATTTTAGATGTTAATGTTGTTTTTTGTTTGTTCTTGTTTTGTTTGTTTGTTTTTATTTTGTTTCTAGGTTTCAAAGTCTTGTATAATTGTTAAATGGTACATTGTACGTACTAACTTGAATAACAAAGTACCTCCCTGAAGATCCTATTGTACAACTTTTCTTTTCCTATGAACAAAAACAGTTTCATTAAAAATTATTTTTTGAATTTGATAATCTCACCTGACATATCACGACAGTTTTACACCATGTTAGGATATGCTCAATTCCAAAAGCGACTCTATTTTCAACCAAAAAGAAAATTGCAAAGTCATTATATTTAGTATTAAAAACAACATTTTCCCCATTGTTCAAACTTACTATATCCAATATTCAGATTTGATTGATCACTATTATCACTATTTGTATTTTTTTATTACTTTAAATCAACAAACCTTTACAATGCATACAGAAAACCACAATCCTCTATGGACCGCGGATAGGGCAATATTACCATATAAAAGAACACAAATTATACAAAAAAACCTCAAAGTCGCATTGAATAAGATTAAAACATACAGTAATCAAAATCAAACGCTAAACGAACAAAACATTAACATAAAAATTCACATTAAATGGTTCTCTTTGTATAGTAAACGTTGTTTTGGGCTACAAATGAGAACAAATTAATGTAATTGCTTTCGCGCCACAAACACTAAGAAAGATTGACGCGAAATGAACACACTTGAAAACAAAATGGCCAAGAGACGTGTCCTCAACATTGAAAATTAATTTAAAAAATACTGCACAAATTTGAAACACACCCAATAATTGATCACCTTAAAAACTGACATGTTCAATGATATCACAGTACCTTACAGAAAGGAATAAAGTGCATTCGCCATAATGATTTCAAATTGAGATTTAACGATTTTTTTCTCAAATAATCCGGATCTCATTGTTTACTTCATTTCGTAATTTTTATCTAAAAAAAATCAGGTGGGTAGAGCATCTAGACCTAAGTTTTTTCCAATAATACCGATAATCCAGCGGATCTAACATCTAATTTTAAATTTTAATCAGGTACCATCTGCAAGGGGGTTAATAGTCATCGAAGATATCAGTTTTTAAAAGAAAAAAAACAACAACATTGCAGTGCCATGATAATGTCACTAAAATTGGGCCAACTGACACAATCACTTGCACTTTACATATCAACTCCCCCACCCTCCCCCCGAAAAAAATAGAAGAAATATACATGCATATAAGGACTTTCGTTGATCATATATAGCACATTTTATGTATTAAATGTTATCAATAAAACAATACAAAATTAAAAATGTTTGAAACCTTTTTCGACAGTATCAAAAGGATCGATTGACAGGAGGAAATTTCCTGACCATTTCATTCCGAGTCAGCTGGGTTTTTTTTTTTATAAATTCATGAAGAGTTATACAGTTAGTCAATAACTTACCAATAGGAAACTGACGAGCACATGTGCAGTGTACATATTCTTTGATATTAACTCTATCTTTTCAAAATTTCGTGATTTCAAACACAAAGTTCAGAGCTTTTCTTGGCATCTGTCAAAGCTAAGCCTTAATTTTCTTTAAGTCCTGCTGCTTACTGCCACCTTATAAACATTGTATACAGTTTGATTTGGTACTAATGACCATCTTCCATTTTATATTATCCTACCTCTATCTTTTTAGAGATCCGTGTTACTCTGCCTTGAAATTGTATTTCGTTTTATGGATTTTTGAGATGTTTGACAGTTTGTTATTGTCATTTTTCATCATACATGCTTATATCATTTAATAAAAACGAAGGAGGTAACGTTCTCTTTAACGAGACAGTCATTGTTTATCTACCGGGACGTGAAATCAGCCTTGTACAAAACTAGTTCAAATACGTTCTGTAACTTCACTTTTTATTGCCATCTAACTCTGTCCTAGGTTCCCCTTTCCATCGTATTCTATCGAATTTTTTTTTTTCAAATTACATACTTTGTAGCGTATAACGAACAAGCTAAACTCGTGAAAAAATTATATAAAGTCCAAGATTCGTTCTTTGGCTTGTCCATTTTCTTCATCTGGAGAAACTGATTAGGATGAAAACATGAAAACAAATAACTTTATTTTTAATAAAACAATAAAGAAAACTCTGCAATCATCACAATGTTCCTATCATTATCATCGGGGTATCTGTGCGTTCACAACGTTTGCAATGCATACCCTGGCAGACTTAACTGTTAGCCGTGCCAGACGGGTTACTGAAATAGTATAAAATTAATTTATTTGGCTTCAGGTTTATATTGTTAAAACAATAGTTTAAGTTTGGTTTTAGCAAGAAATAACGTTGAAATAATTGTAGCTTTATTAATATGCTCCAATTACCACTAATTTCAAATGTATCATCATTTTTTAATTCATATATTTATAAGGAGAGATAAAAAAAAATCGAACGAAGCCAATTTCGTATTCAAGCTTTTTTTTTGTGTACAGACCACAGAAACAAAAGCCAAAGGCATTTTTGTCGGAACTACAAATAGTGTGTTATAGTAGTTATGGGATCGTCGATTACAGTTACTTAACCAGCTATCGGACTCAACAACATCAGCAGTATGGCGCAGAACAAAAATATGGTTTCAAAAATCTCGTATGTTTTGCTCTCTGTATGCAGCTTTCTAATTTAAAGAACCAGTAGTCTCATGTAAGTTTGGTATCTAATGTACTTATGCGTTGCGGTCGATTTGAAATAAAAATGGAACGGAAATTTGATAGCGAATTAATGCATTTTGGCACTGTAAAAGACGAGTGTTGGCTCGTATTATCTGTTTATCTCTGTTTAATGCAGAATTATCGCAACGATGCATTGTAAGGTGAAAATGAATCGAGGTCTTTTTTATAGTTATTAGACCTACATATACATGTATATTAGACATTGCTTTTAGAGTACTAAGTTTGAATTAAAGTAAATTGTTTTATAACTTGGTGAACACGTAAAACCTGGGTAAACAAGATACCTAATAGCATAATAGAGTTGTGTAACGGCTTACCAAGGTCATTTTTCTTACAAGCGCACCGTCGAGCGCCCCCCCCCCCCCCCCCCGCTTATATATATATATATATATATATATATATATATATATATATATATATATATATATATATATATATATATATATATATATATATATATATAAGAGATATGAAATGAAGTACACGCATATCCCTCTTTTAGCTTAGGTTTTTGTCAGACCTTGTAACTGGCATGTAACCATGTTATTAGTCTATTTTCGATGTGCATTGTCGCCCATCACTGTGTAAATAAAATTAAGAACGGAAATTAACCGCAATAAAGAGTATCTGATGTACACGTTATATGAGAAATTAATCGCTGGGAACTGAATGCATGAAAAACCAACCACATTACGGCTACCCATATTTCCGATATCAAGTGATTGAAAACAGTGTACTGAATCATAATTTTTTAATCATGAAATATTGATGATTCAAACTACTTAGAAAAACATCAAATTGCCCTCCAGGGACCTGTATATAGATGGAGGGAAAATGATGAAACTTGGAATTGGTCAAATACGTTTAATCAACAAAAAGAAATCTTTGAAGGTCAACTATTACTTAAGCAAACAATGTTTGAGAGGGATGCTGATTTTATTTCATAATTTAATTGAAAAACAAAAATCTCTATTTCGAAATTCATGATAATCATATATTGTCTTATTGTCATGTTGGGAAAAATTATGCGATATTGATCTTTTGAAGCAGTTCTTATGTTACTTAGCGTTCTGCACAAAATCAATTAAACAAATAGTGGATTTAAAAAAAAAGTATCTCAACAAGAGATATTTTACCAGGGATATTGTTGTCCTAGGGGGCCCCGTAGTTGATTGGGAGCTGGGTAAATCTATATGTGCATCTTCCTACGTGTTTCCATCTGTCACACTAAAACAATGTCCATCAACAGTATCACTATTATGTCATTTTCTTTTATTCCACGTTTTAACAAATAAATTTTTTTTTGGTAAAGGACGGGTTTGGTCAATCTAGTTGAGCGCCCTGCCTAGAGTCGTGGTCTTTGCAACTCATCTAAATCTTTTTTTTCATTTTCATTTTTGAACGTGTCATTACAACTGATGACAACAATTGTTTTTGACCTTATCTCCAGGTACACAACGGTTCTTTCTTTTGAATTTTTTTTAATTATCACCTTCTTTTGATTCATTGTTTAGCAATTCTAGTGTTATCAATGATTAGAAAATATTGAACGTTGGTATCAAACACTAAACTTTTTTTGCCTTCAGTTTATTAAAATTAATTATGAAAATCCAGTATCGTATTTCTGGCTCAAATATCGGCCCTTCTCTTTGAAATGTACTTTAACGGTACTAGGATTGGCAATCGCTCAATCCACTTGATATGATCATCGTGTTTTTCTGATCTTTATATCAGAACTTTGGCATATTTTGTTGTCAAAGCTAACTACATCGACCTATTGAAAACGGGATGTTGCCCAAACTTCTAGACTTACACTATCTTTGCAAAGAAGTTTTCATATTTGACGTCGAATCAGTAATTATTTAGCAATTAAAATCCGAAGAAGTGTTTCATCACAAAAGTACATGCAGAATATCGTCCATGTTTTACCAAAGATAAAAACGAAGATTTTCATGACAAACCGGAACTACGACCTTTTCAATTAATAAGGACTGGGACTATACAAAGAATCCTTTTCATACGTTGCGCTGAGTCGTCGATAAATTTGTTCGGGACCCAGACCCTAACGCCGTCCTTTGTAGACATTTGGTCCTGCGGGGGATTCTACCTCACAACCTTGTAATTCCTACTTTGACAATGTCCCCTGCTGTGTGTATACACGAAAGTTCGAAGTATTGTGCACTTGTTACAAGAAACCCTGCAAACAAATCATTGTTATTTGATGTTTGCTAAAAGGTTAAATTTTTAATTTAACAGCTGCTGTAATTTTCTGATATTGCAACGAAAATTATGTACCGGTATTAGTGCCCAGCATATTTTTTCCCCGAAACACTGAGTGGCAGGCATTACAAATTACAGTATCTAAGATTGTAAGCTGAAGTTTGTATTCAAGTAAATCATGTTTTAATCGCCTTCCTGGATATTTTCTTTCAAATAAAATCCAAATTACAAGATTCGATCAATATTTATTTTTAAAAAAAAACGATGCGCGAGATAAAATACTACCCAATGAATAATTTATTGCTTTGAACTTTCATTACGTTGAATTGCATTTTAACAATACCAGGCAGACATTACTATTATTTAATCTTTAAGTGATTTTGTAAATCAAGATGCAATAAATTCAGAAACTTTAAAAAGAATTAGAATTTGAGAATTTGAAATCCCCAGATCCCCATTCTCATAGAAAATTGTCAAGAACTTTTAATGAACCAAACATTATTTAATGGGCTAAAATGTGATGAAATACTTTACTACTACAGATAATAAAAAAGTCATACGAAAAAAAATGTGAATTAGACAAGGTTTGTAAAAGATTCATTTAAATTTATTTTTAAAAATGACATTTGCTTAATTGCAAAACATGATCACTAATCATCCAAAAATATATTTGCCTTTGAACAAAATTATAATTTGTAAATTTTTAGTTTGAAAACTCTTAACTGTTTGTAAGTTTTCCAGACATTAATTATGTAGTTGATAATGTTTTGCATATACAAGTAAAAGTTTGTTTATTAGTTGGCTTGGAACACGGATATTTTAATTATCACCATTTTAAGAATATTTAGTTTAAGTTGTACAATTTTTTGACAATAACAGGCATTGTTATAAAATCATAGCTTGTCTACACCCCAGATACAACAGTATCGAGAGGATGAAAACAAATATAAAGTTATTTTACAGTTTATTTCTAAACAGAATGACACAGAACAAAGATGCACCATACCTCAAATCACATGCCAGCAAAGACAACAAAATGTTAATGTTTATACAGTATATTTTAATTTAATGTAAAAAAGTGGAATATGATTGTGCGAGAAACATTGAAAGAAAAAAAAGAAATCTCCCTTGAACGATGAAGCCGTTCTTTCCCTTATGTAGAGCAACAGGCGACATTGAGGTGGTATGGACACCTGTCGATATTAATGTGGATAAAAGTGGATTATAATCTTTCAACGTTTTACTTTCAACGTTTTAAAATTTTCAAATTTTACAATATTTGACCAAAAAATATGTTTTGAATTTTTTTGGAAAGGTAGCATTTTTAAAAACCCTAGTGGGATTCGAACTCATGACTAACAGATTCGTAGTTAACCCTCTAACTATTGCGCTACGCTGTACGTAACAGTTTCGGGAAATAAAAAGTTCATAAAATTATGCTTGATTTTATGGTTTATTTCGATCGGAAGTACGTTACAATTTAGAGGTGTCCCGTACCACCTTAAACGGCAACGGTTGATATTTAGTAACACAAAACGCGCGAAAATTATGCAGTTGCGTTTTACCGTACATCCTGTCTGGTTTAATTAAAGCGTTTGAAAAGAGTGATTTGTCATTGCAAATTTACTTAACCTGGATTGATTAAAAATGAATGTAAACACTTTGAGCATCACTTGTATTTTATAACATTCAGTATATAATGTACGAGGGTCAATAAAAAAATACAAAGAAAATGTGGCATTCTATCATATACTTTTCAATAAAGTCATAGCTAACAGATTAATTTATGGAACATAAATTATTTTATTGATATGCGAAGCTTCGTAATAAATATTGCATGCTAAATAGCGACGGCCACGTCGGAAACATGTACTGTCACCCCGAGAAAACCATGCAATACTTTATTTAATACAGAAGAAAATTGCAAACATGAACTAAATTGTCGTGTTTACATTTAATCAATCCAGGTTATTTACCCTGATATTACCAGATAACCTGTTTCAAACTTTCTCGGTTAATTAATAATACAAAAAACTTTAATTATGTTCTGTGCACACAAAAATCAGTCATTGTCAAGCAATGTTGCCTGTTGCCATGTTACAACCGACACTCTGGAAGGAGCGGCTGCATTATTCAAAACATACTATTTTTCTATATTTTTAATGTTTTGATTTAACAAATTTACATAAGTGTTAAACTTGTATGTTTTGAATCAGATTAAGAGGAGGATGATCTCTCTAGGCCGGATTTTGGCCCAAGATTCAAAATAGCGACAATCCCGAGTAGGCATTTTGAACAAATATTTTCAACATTAGGTACAGTCATGTGTATTTAGTTGGTTATAATATGTATCCTCCGGATCCTTATCCTTTACTCTCTCACACACACAAGCTGAGTTTCGAGCTTTGCCCTCAAAAACTGAGAAAAAAATATATCAAGAAACATTTATCTTGAGTTACTAGACTTAGTTTCTTTTATATTATCCATCTATCCACCCATCCATCCATCAAAAATATATCTGTTTATCGAAAAATCTGTCTATATATTTTTCATTCGAGATTCTATCAATATACTAGTATCAACTTATCTCTCTATCAAGGCATACATTATGTACATGTGCCATTGATATTAATGAAATTAATTCGGAACTTGATCATATAACTGTCAACGATTTTACAATCTCCCCATTTGCGTCAAATTTGCGACAATGTATACTTATCAATTCTGACTGGTAGAGGTCAGTCACGTGAAAACTGTCTCCATCAACACCAAACTTTTCTCGTCTATAATGATTTTACTGTGGACTGCTAAATAAACATGTACATGTCTAAATAGAACGCACCCAACTTCCATCCCAATGGTAGCAATGACATGGACAATAACTGGAAAGAGAAAGAGAGAAAACCAAAAGAGACCCGGAGAAGATCAGTGAATAAAGAAATGAAGGAGAACAACTGGACATGGGGACATGTTCAGAGATTGACCCAGAACAGAGCAGCATGGAGATTCCTGGCCTAACCAGCACGAAGAGGACTAAATAAGTGAACTAAATAAGTGAGTAAGTATGCTAATATGCTGAAGTCACCAACCAATCGAATGTCATCATACATAATCAATCAGACACTATAATGAATTTCTTCTCAGACAAAGACAGAGTTGTACTTGTATCAGGAACCTGGACATCCGATAAGAATATGTTTAAAGGATGAGCTTCCAGTTATAAAGGGTCTTATACTTCTCCTAACCTAATAAAATCGTTCAAGTTACCTACTGAGAACAATTTCTTCCGCGTTTTCAATTATCATTTGTTATAACTAATTGCACGACACTCAGAGTTATTTCCATTGTACATCTACCTATGGACTCTAATTAAATGCTTCCTAACATGAAAGCAACCGCAGACCTGATGTGCGTGCTGCTATGTTCATTTGTGTGCATCACGCAACAAATATATGGGAATTAGATGAGCAAGAGGATGATGTTTGCAATATGAAAAGCTTTTTATATGATATTTGTGTACATTGAAGATCATTTAAAAGACAGAAACGGCATCCCATCCCCTGAGTTCTATTATAAAGCTTTGTGGGGAGAGTTTTGTTATCCATGTATGCAACTAGTGTTTATGTATGAGACTGTCAAAGTCGGTCACAAGCGGTGTTTAATTTCACCAACAGAATTTTCAAATAAACTAATACAATAGATGGGCATAGTAGTAGAAGTAGTAGAAGTAGAAGTAGTAGATTAGTAGTATAAGTAGTAGTGGATTGGTAGAGTAAATAAAAGTAGTACATGAAGTAGTAGTGGTAGTAGTAGTAGTACATGTGGTAGTAGTAGTAGTAGTGGTAGATTAGTAGTACATGTAGTAGTAGTAGTAGTGGTAATAGTAGTAGTACATGTAGGAGTAGTAGTGGTAATAGTAGTAGTACATGCAGTAGTAGTAGTAGTGGTAGATTAGTAGTACATGTAGTAGTAGTAGTAGTGGTAATAGTAGTAGTACATGCAGTAGTAGTAGTAGTGGTAGTAGTAGTAGTACATGTAGTAGTAGTGGTAGTAGTAGTAGTACATGTAGTAGTAGTAGTAGTGGTAATAGTAGTAGTACATGTAGTAGTAGTAGTAGTGGTAGATTAGTAGTACATGTAGTAGTAGTAGTGGTAATAGTAGTAGTACATGCAGTAGTAGTAGTAGTGGTAGATTAGTAGTACATGTAGTAGTAGTGGTAGTAGTAGTAGTACATGTAGTAGTAGTAGTAGTGGTAGATTAGTAGTACATGTAGTAGTAGTAGTGGTAATAGTAGTAGTACATGCAGTAGTAGTAGTAGTGGTAGATTAGTAGTACATGTAGTAGTAGTGGTAGATTAGTAGTACATGTAGTAGTAGTGGTAGTAGTAGTAGTACATGTAGTAGTAGTGGTAGTAGTAGTAGTACATGTAGTAGTAGTAGTAGTTGTAGTGGTAGTAGTAGTAG
The DNA here is from genome assembly GCF_963853765.1 of Magallana gigas. Taxonomy (NCBI): domain Eukaryota; kingdom Metazoa; phylum Mollusca; class Bivalvia; order Ostreida; family Ostreidae; genus Magallana; species Magallana gigas. Next base: position 12,381,933 of record NC_088857.1, read on the forward strand.
TACATGTAGTAGTAGTAGTAGTGGTAATAGTAGTAGTACATGTAGTAGTAGTGGTAATAGTAGTAGTACATGTAGTAGTAGTAGTAGTGGTAATAGTAGTAGTACATGTAGTAGTAGTAGTAGTGGTAGATTAGTAGTACATGTAGTAGTAGTGGTAGATTAGTAGTACATGTAGTAGTAGTGGTAGTAGTAGTAGTACATGTAGGAGTAGTAGTAGTGGTAATAGTAGTAGTACATGTAGTAGTAGTAGTAGTGGTAGATTAGTAGTACATGTAGTAGTAGTGGTAGTAGTAGTAGTACATGTAGTAGTAGTAGTAGTGGTAGATTAGTAGTACATGTAGTAGTAGTAGTGGTAATAGTAGTAGTACATGCAGTAGTAGTAGTAGTGGTAGATTAGTAGTACATGTAGTAGTAGTGGTAGTAGTGGTAGATTAGAAGTACATGTAGTAGTAGTGGTAGTAGTAGTAGTACATGTGGTAGTAGTAGTAGTAGTGGTAGATTAGTAGTACATGTAGTAGTAGTAGTAGTAGTGGTAGATTAGTAGTACATGTAGTAGTAGTAGTAGTAGTAGATTAGTAGTACATGTAGTAGTAGTAGTAGTAGTGGTAGATTAGTAGTACATGTGGTAGTAGTAGTAGTAGTGGTAGATTAGTAGTACATGTAGTAGTAGTGGTAGTAGTAGTAGTACATGTAGTAGTAGTAGTAGTGGTAGATTAGTAGTACATGTAGTAGTAGTAGTGGTAATAGTAGTAGTACATGCAGTAGTAGTAGTAGTGGTAGATTAGTAGTACATGTAGTAGTAGTGGTAGTAGTAGTAGTACATGTAGTAGTAGTAGTAGTGGTAGATTAGTAGTACATGTAGTAGTAGTAGTGGTAATAGTACTAGTACATGCAGTAGTAGTAGTAGTGGTAGATTAGTAGTACATGTAGTAGTAGTGGTAGTAGTGGTAGATTAGTAGTACATGTAGTAGTAGTGGTAGTAGTAGTAGTACATGTAGTAGTAGTAGTAGTGGTAGATTAGTAGTACATGTAGTAGTAGTAGTGGTAATAGTAGTAGTACATGCAGTAGTAGTAGTAGTGGTAGATAAGTAGTACATGTAGTAGTAGTGGTAGTAGTAGTAGTACAGGTAGTAGTAGTGGTAATAGTAGTAGTACATGTAGTAGTAGTAGTAGTTGTAGTAGTAGTAGTACATGTAGTAGTAGTAGTAGTAGTGGTAGATTAGTAGTACATGTAGTAGTAGTGGTAGTAGTAGTAGTTCATGTAGGAGTAGTAGTAGTGGTAGATTAGTAATACATGTAGTAGTAGTAGTGGTAGATTAGTAGTACATGTAGTAGTAGTAGTAGTGGTAGTAGTACATGTAGTAGTAGTAGTGGTAATAGTAGTAGTACATGCAGTAGTAGTAGTAGTGGTAGATTAGTAGTACATGTAGTAATAGTAGTGGTAGTAGTAGTAGTACATGTAGGAGTAGTAGTAGTGGTAGATTAGTAGTACATGTAGTAGTAGTAGTGGTAGATTAGTAGTACATGTAGTAGTAGTAGTAGTGGTAGTAGTACATGTAGTAGTAGTAGTGGTAATAGTAGTAGTACATGCAGTAGTAGTAGTAGTGGTAGATTAGTAGTACATGTAGTAATAGTAGTGGTAGTAGTAGTAGTACATGTAGGAGTAGTAGTAGTAGTAGTGGTAGTAGTAGTAGTACATGTAGTAGTAGTAGTAGTAGTGGTAGATTAGTAGTACATGTAGTAGTAGTAGTGGTAGATTAGTAGTACATGTAGTAGTAGTAGTAGTGGTAGTAGTACATGTAGTAGTAGTAGTGGTAATAGTAGTAGTACATGCAGTAGTAGTAGTAGTGGTAGATTAGTAGTACATGTAGTAATAGTAGTGGTAGTAGTAGTAGTACATGTAGGAGTAGTAGTAGTAGTAGTGGCAGTAGTAGTAGTACATGTAGTAGTAGTAGTAGTAGTGGTAGATTAGTAGTACATGTAGTAGTAGTAGTGGTAGATTAGTAGTACATGTAGTAGTAGTAGTAGTGGTAGTAGTACATGTAGTAGTAGTAGTGGTAATAGTAGTAGTACATGCAGTAGTAGTAGTAGTGGTAGATTAGTAGTACATGTAGTAATAGTAGTGGTAGTAGTAGTAGTACATGTAGGAGTAGTAGTAGTAGTAGTGGTAGTAGTAGTAGTACATGTAGTAGTAGTAGTAGTAGTGGTAGATTAGTAGTACATGTAGTAGTAGTACATGTAGGAGTAGTAGTAGTGGTAATGGTAGTAGTAGTAGTACATGTAGTAGTAGTAGTAGTGGTAGTAGTAGTAGTACATGTAGTAGTAGTAGTGGTAGTAGTAGTACATGTAGTAGTAGTAGTGGTAATAGTAGTAGTACATGTAGGAGTAGTAGTAGTGGTAGTGGTAGTAGTACTGGTAGATTAGTAGTACATGTAGTAGTAGTAGTGGTAGTAGTAGTAGTACATGTAGTAGTAGTAGTAGTGGTAGTAGTAGTAGTACATGTAGTAGTAGTAGTAGTAGTGGTAGATTAGTAGTACATGTAGTAGTAGTAGTAGTGGTAGTAGTAGTACATGTAGTAGTAGTAGTGGTAGATTAGTAGTACATGTAGTAGTAGTAGTAGTGGTAGTAGTAGTACATGTAGTAGTAGTAGTGGTAGATTAGTAGTACATGTAGTAGTAGTAGTAGTGGTAGTAGTAGTACATGTAGTAGTAGTAGTGGTAATAGTAGTAGTACATGTAGGAGTAGTAGTAGTGGTAGTAATAGTAGTAGTGGTAGTAGTAGTACTACATGTAGTAGTAGTAGTGGTAATAGTAGTAGTACATGTAGGAGTAGTAGTAGTGGTAGTGGTAGTAGTAGTGGTAGATTAGTAGTACATGTAGTAGTAGTAGTGGTAGTAGTAGTAGTACATGTAGTAGTAGTAGTAGTGGTAGTAGTAGTAGTACATGTAGTAGTAGTAGTAGTAGTGGTAGATTAGTAGTACATGTAGTAGTAGTAGTAGTAGTGGTAGATTAGTAGTACATGTAGTAGTAGTAGTAGTAGTGGTAGATTAGTAGTACATGTAGTAGTAGTAGTAGTAGTGGTAGATTAGTAGTACATGTAGTAGTAGTAGTGGTAGTAGTAGTAGTACATGTAGTAGTAGTAGTGGTAATAGTAGTAGTACATGTAGGAGTAGTAGTAGTAGTAGTGGTAGTAGTAGTAGTACATGTAGTAGTAGTAGTAGTAGTAGTGGTGGTAGATGATTAGTAGTACATGTAGTAGTAGTACATGTAGGAGTAGTAGTAGTGGTAGTGGTAGTAGTAGTAGTACATGTAGTAGTAGTAGTAGTAGTAGTGGTAGATTAGTAGTACATGTAGTAGTAGTAGTGGTAGATTAGTGGTACATGTAGTAGTAGTAGTGGTAGATTAGTAGTACATGTAGTAGTAGTAGTGGTAGTAGTAGTAGTACATGTAGTAGTAGTAGTGGTAGATTAGTAGTACATGTAGTAGTAGTAGTAGTGGTAGTAGTACATGTAGTAGTAGTAGTGGTAGATTAGTAGTACATGTAGTAGTAGTAGTGGTAGTAGTAGTAATAGTAGTAGTAGTAGTAGTGGTAGTAATGGTAGTAGTGGTAGATTAGTCGCACACGTGAATACATGTGATTACATGTGAATTACAGAACACAGGTTAACAATGGTTTTCTCGGGGGTGTCAATTTCAACTGTTTCCCTCTACAATACGCATTATCTATTTTATTATTAATAATACTGAATATCTTAGTTTTAAAAAAAAATTTACTGCTTTTATTTTGATTATTTACTCGCATTATTTCAAACGCATACATGACTTCTTTCGGAAGGACGTGAATTCTACGGCGAACCGTGCGCGGATAATTTACGCGCAAGTAACAATTTGTTGTGTTACCCGTTGCCAAGTGTGTTGCTAACGCAAAGGGTAATAGAACGGATTATGAACTGCGTTTAAACAAAGCATATTTAACATAAAATTTCATATGCTTTCACTTGGCTTGTAGAATTCCTACAGCCGAAGTATCTAATCGACTTATATGTGACCAAATCCCTCGTGTTAAAGTCGTCAATAGCTTTTTATTTATTTTTAATGCACTTACTATCAGCAGTGATGTCCTTTAGATGTGGGTATCTTCGTTGCAATCATGAATAAAACACCAGGCTGTGTAAATAGCTAAGATTAACGCCTATCTGTAGGGGTTTTACATGTTATGATAAACGGAACGGTGACATAGCGCTTTTAACGGGAAAAACTATATCATATTCCATGCGTTACAGTTCCACATCGCGTGAAAGAGTTTTTTAAAAAGACATTAGCAATTACTATTACTTTATATTTAACAATTTACTGCTAAGTTTTAGCAGATTCAACTGGCTTATCTACGCGTAGATCCTAATTTTTATCAAATTTAAGAACAATTAATCATTTAAACAATATAATATATAATCGTTTTATTTATTTAGCGCATAACAAAAGAGAGTGGAATGTATTGCGGATTTATATTATTACTTTTAAAAGTTTTTTTGGTCTATTTTGTTTCTTCATTATTTTCCCTTTTTTGTATTTTTCCTTCATTAACTCTTGTTGTCTATGCATCTTTTGTTTGTACATCGTTTATTTTCATGCATGCACGGTAATTGTAAAAGTAATCTTTAAGTAATATAATTGCACAATGTTATTTGGATCTTGTTTGTAAGGAGAGGACAAAAATAGGCGAGCCTGCTGTCCGATCAAAAAGCCAGCAAGATTAAGTGCTTTATTAGTTAGCTTGAATTAATACATATTGTTAAGAAAAGGAGAGTTTTTTTAATTAAATTTTGTTTTGGAACTCTCTTCCAATCCTTTTAGATACTGAAATACAATTAGTGGATGTTTAAGTTATCTTTATGATTTGATGACCAATATTCAGAAAACGCGTAGGTATCATGGAGTACGTGTAAAACTGTGTGTGTTAAAAACAAGAGAAGTTGATGAATCAAGTCGCTGCAAGACCAAACATGTATGAGGTGTAATCCAACTGAGAGGATTGACACGACCGCGGTATGGGTGTTGTGGTCTCTGCAACATCGATATGCAATGGTCGAACCCGGTCATTACTCATCTTGTTTACTCACTCATACCTGTGAAAAAACACAATGACAATACTGTTTTGTTTTAGTGAACAAATGCATGATCACTTGATTTTCGTCCATAAGGTCCAAAATTATTATATAATATAGAGAGGATATCTATATTGTGTGATTTTATATTTGCTTTATCCAACGAGTTTAAATGTTGTATATATTCGCGAGGCTTGCCAAGCGAATATAACCATTTCAACGAGTGGATAAAGCAAATATAAAATCACACAATTTTATATGTTCTATTTATCTCATAGGGCTAGATTTATATTATGAAGCTCTTGAGACATGACAAGAAATTAAATTACACGAACTGAATTTTTTTCCAGATTAATTGACGTTGTGTTTTGCGGTTATTGTGATCTCGCGCAATACAAATTAGCAAGTCATTTCTGAGAATAATGTAGCCGTTTTCATGTAAAGTTTCACTGAAATGGACCTTAAAATAATGTTTTTTTCCTAGAGCTTTATCGCTAAATTAAATGAAAATACTGAAGACTTGAATAGTTCAGTTTGTTGCCATGCACAAAGTTACGAATGCTCGTTAAATTGAATTGACTCGAACGAGGAACAGTTGTAGATGTTTAATAAAACGCACATAGTCTTATGATTCGAAGTTGAAAATATTGAAGAAGAATTCTTACCGGTGGTGAAATAAAAGTCTTGAGAAACATTTGGTGCGTTCAAGGCTCTACCAGTGGTACCAACTTTTAATATACCATTGGTGCAAATAGATGACAACGGTACGAACTGTACCACTAAACCCTGAACGGGCATTGGCATACAAATGTTATTTATTTTAACAACGTTACCAGTGTTACCATTATTACTACTGGAACTCCCATGGAAATGTTGGTAAAACTGTGTGTGTTAAAAACAAGAGAAGTTGATGAATCAAGTCGCTGCAAGACCAAACATCTATGAGGTGTAATCCCACTGAGAGGATTGACAAGGCCGTGGTATGGGTGTTGTGGTCTCTGCAACATCGATATGTGATGGTCGAACCCTGTCACTACTCATCTTGTTTACTCACTCATACCTGGCCCACAAACAAACCTGGAAAAAGAACTACTCATGTTTCTTTGGTAAGTTGGTAACTAAGAGAGTTTTCGTTCAATGGCAGACAGATCTGGAATAGAAAAGAGTAGCTTCCATACTAGTATAACAATAGAGGCTCAGTTTCATCAGCACTCCTTGAGATTATGCCTAAAGTAATAACATGGCCAGAAACTCCAGCCAAAATGAATGAAAAGAATCTTGTACGCTTTATCGCTAATCGTCAAGCATAAAGGGAAAATTGTCTCCCCAAATCCGGGATCCAATATCGTCTTGGTCTTTACCACCATGTCGATAAGTAGTTGTGACGTCATTTACCAACATTTACCACACCCTAGATCGTCTGCAGAAAAATATACCTTTGGCAAAAAAAAAATGGTATCAACGACATGCCAATGGTAATTAATTTTACCAACAGCAAAATTTGTCTACCAACGGCAGAACTATGAAAATAACTATGGAAATAATGGGTGCCATTATTTCCATAAGTTCTTGTATAGAAACACAGCCTAAAGGTTGTTTTCATGGCGTCGACTATTCGGATGAACTCCCTGATAACTAACCTGATTTGCGGTTTTATTCGTTAAACATTTAAAATGTGTTTTATACCTTCATATTTATAATGTAAATCTTCGACAAAATCCATTTTATATCAATTTTTGGTAGTAGAAAAAGTGATTTGGAATATATACAGGAAAATCTTTAAAAATATGAAGCGCTGACGTGAGGGGATGTGTCAAATATAGTTCGAACCAGAAGTATTTGATATAGGTTCACCCGTTTGATATAGCAAATGTTTATCACACGGGTAGTATAAACTACATGTATGAGACAGACAGCATTCTTATATATTTCAACAAAATTCTTACACTATTATTAACGGATTAACGATTTTACTTCTTTTTTACCCGACGAGCATATCTATTGTGTTCCTGATGTCATCAGTACACTCTCTGCCACGGAGAAGCTGATCGGTTATCTCAAAATCTCAAAATTGCAGAATAATACTTTCGTTATGTGATGAATTTGAAACTAACAAGATTAAGCTGGTACATGTTTTTGGCATACTATAAAACAAAAATTGTCTTGAGCGGAATCGGTAATATACTTTCAATTTCAAATGGTCATAATATACATGTATATCAATACATGTAGTATTAAACATACTTTAATTTTCCTATCTTTCAAAATTCATTTAATTTCGACTATTTTAAGAGAATGAGAGATATCATTTCAAGCAAACGATGATATAACATGTTTTACTCGACCCCATGCATTATTCTGTTTTGTTATACTTTCATGTTAAATACTGAAATCTGATTGGTTAAGACGCAGTTAATGATATTTTCTATTACCCTCAGCGTTAGCAACGCACTTAGCAACGGGTAACATTATATAAATAGTGCCTGTTTGGGAGGGTAACAGTTGAAATTGACACCCCGAGAAAACCATTGTCAACCGACGCTTCGCGTCGGTTGACAATGGTTTTCTCGGGGTGTCAATTTCGGTTGACAATGGTTTTCTCGGGGTGTCAATTTCAACTGTTATCCTCACAAACAGGCACTATTTATTTTGTTATACTGAATGTCTTAATTTTAAGAAAATTTTACTGCTTTTATATAGGAATAACGTGAATTCTACAGCGAACCGTACGCGCATAATTTTCGCGCATGTAACATTTTTTATTGTTATACTTTCATGTTAAATACTGAAATCTGATTGGTTAAGACGCAGTTAATAATATTTACTATTACCCTCAGCGTTAGCAACGCACTTGGCAACGGGTAACATTAAAACATGTTACATGCGCGAAAATTATGCGCGTACGGTTCGCTGTAGAATTCACGTTATTCCTATATAAAAGCAGTAAAATTTTCTTAAAAATTTTAGAAAAGACATTCAGTATAACAAAATAAATAGTGCCTGTTTGGGAGGATAACAGTTGAAATTGACACCCCGAGAAAACCATTGTCAACCTCCGCTTCGCGTCGGTTGACAATGGTTTTCTCGGGGTGTCAATTTCAACTGTTACCCTCCCAAACAGGCACTATTTATATAATATAACATTTCTAATAAGTTTTCTCATTATGCCACAAATGGGATAATTTTATTATTTTGCCCCGAAAAAAAGCACAATCACTCCGGAAACAGTTATATTGCTCTCCTGGAAACAGTTATATTTAACAAAAAAATATTTATATTGTTCTCCAAAAACTGTAATATCACCCTCGTGTGCACCTGTTCTGCATATTTATTTGGCATTTTTCATCAGAATTGAAGGATGGTGTTTACCGCTTATAGTTTAAGCTATGACATTTGTAAATATTTGTAAAACACTTGCTGTCAAACAACAATTTTAGTAGTTTCCATTCCGAGACTATGACCTTTTTAGATATTGTACCCTAAGGACCAATGCCGTTTTTGACCTTTATTTCAATGCTACCATTGGCTTTAATTATAATGTAACCATAAATAAAGATATTTATGGTTACGTTGAAATAATGTCAAAATGGGCTTGTGTATTGTATACACAACTTGATGATTAATGCATTTGAAAGCAAATAGATAGTTTGAGCTGCACATGACATCAGTTCTCCATACATGAAAAAAAAATGCAATTCACACAGTGCTTTTCAATATATCCTTAATTTCAAATAATATAAAATCGTAATACTGACATTCTTTTTTTAAGGTAGTGTGAGACACCTTCATGTTGTGACGTATTATTTATCTAAATTAACTATAAAATCAGGTGTAAATAGTTTCTTTCCTTGAATTGTCATCTAACAAAGTAGGCAGTGGTTTAGAAGATTCACTACGAATCTGTAAGTCATGAGTTGAATCCCTAAGGGGATTTTGAAATTCTTACATTTTCAAAAAGATTTTAATTGTTTTTTTGGGGGGTGTTAAATATAGTAAGATTTAGAAATTCTAAACCTGTGAAAGTTGTTTAATTATAATGCACTTTAACCCATATTGATATCGACAGATGTCCCTTACCACCTTAAAAACAATGTTGTTCAACAAATACTTTGATGCTTGTAACAATGCACAGTATGCTTCTTGTGAACATTCGTTCAAATGGAATCGCATTACTAATTAATACCATGCTCATTAATCAATAAAAAAGCTGTTGACTGCTTGAAACCAATCCCACAACAGTCATCATATGTGCATGTCTGTTTTGTTTTGTTGTTGGTTGTTTTGTTTTTTTGGTTTTGTTTTAATGTTTATCAGTTTCATAAGACAATATGGGTTGTTGGAATTAGTACGAGTCCAATACCCCTCGACCCTTGCATTTATTAGAGGAAACTGGAATCCTGCTGACTTTCTCATTGATATAACTCGCTGAAATGTTTACTTTTACCTAAAGTCCTTTATGTCCTCTCTTTGTCTTGCCCTTCGATCGGTCGATACATAAAATGATGAATTTCTCCCGAGTTTCTCCAGTGATGAATCTGCAATACTCTGTCCCCGAGTAATCAGTTCTCAAAGTTTGACAAATTATTTACGACACAGTGTCTGCTAGTGTGTCAATGAAGCATTAATGAGCTATCAAATTTCTTTTCAGGATTTTGTAAAATATCGATTGACGCTAAGACTCTTCTTATAAGCAAACTAAGAACCACCTTCTAGTAATTCATCAGTACTTAGTATTGCAACCAACTTCATTTCCGCCTTGGTCTACCTAACAACATCCCTAATTCATATGTAAGGTGCAACACATAATTTGCCGAGTACAACATCGTTGGAGCGAAAAATAGAGTTAAGTAAACATTAAAATGTGTTTATTAAAAGAATTACATAAAACAATATTTAAAAAAATAGATATCAAAGTACGACAATATCTACATGTTGATACATATACATTGTAAATCTCAAAAAAGCACTACGAAGTACTTATATAACAAAGCAATGCTTACATGTACATGTGACCAACAGACTGACACAAGGGCATTGCACTATCCGTTTGTCTATCGCAGAAAGTCTTCATTTGAGGATTCTTTCAGAAACCATCCAATGTCAAGAACGAGGAAACTAAAAGTTTCCATCAATCGGCGTAATGAACAATTGCAAGATTAAACGAATTATACCCAACGCATGCGAACCAGACGAAACGGCTAACGAACGGTAGACCTGTACAGGCTATACGGTGGTGAAGGTCAGATTTGTCCTTCTCAAGTGTAGTAGTTGCTCGTTAATGACTCGAATTCAATTGCGATCAACAAAAGCAGACCGGTCAAATAAAAAAAGGACATGCATTAAATCTATTTTGAATACATGAATAGTTAAACGCACTGCCAGTGCTTCCGTGCGTTCAGCGGACACCTTGGTCCGGCGGTGTTTTTAACATACTAAAGAACCCACTTAATCTGCGACCTCCTAAAAAATAACTTAATTGTCGGACAAGAAAAGGCCCAGAAACATGTGTAAACTGAGACGAACGGAGCAGATTAAATAATCAGTTATGTTTCATTCGTTCGACTTCTGTTAACAGTATCAAAAGCCTCAACAGATCATTATTGGCCAATGTTTCGATGAGTATTTTTAAGAAGAACCCAATGGTCGTGGCCATTTTTCGACATTACTAATCTCCTTTGGAAGAAGAGCTCTATATAAAGATATAGGAAACATTTAAATCTTAAAGATTAACTATTTTGATTTTTTCCTCACTATTTGACAATTTATGGCTAAAAATATTATATCTAAAAATTTTTCTGATGGGTAGTTTGTTGAACATCGGGCCTCCTTAATTTTCTATTGAAACAAATACGTCAGTACGACTATTTGTTAACCAGGTTTCATATTTTGACTTATCTTTTGAGCAAAGGAAGTATCTTTTGGGGAATGACTTTATCAAGTTTCTTCAATGTTTTAGGGGGTCATAAGTGAAAAAAGAAATTGTCGAAGAGAATGTATTGAAAACAATGGAAGCTACAGTGGTAGTATAAAAAGGGCCAAGATGACTGATACATAAACAAGTGATACAATACACGACACATTGTGTCACAGAAGGAGCGGTTTGAGATAAGGAATTTTAGATAAATACATGTATGTATTGGGAGGTTTTTAAGTTTTAATATTTATTTATTTGGAGAATCGGAGTGTTGTCCTTCACAAACATTTAGATTATGGTGAATACAAATTAAAATTTGTACATGCCAACTGTGTCACTATTGACACTAACAAAATCGTTTCCTAAACAATAATCAAATCCAAGCCCTGAGAAAATATTTTGGTTAAAATCGCGCTCAAATTAAGAAGAAAAATTAGATATGTTAGCGCATAGACACATTTGAGCTTGTCTTTTAATATGAGTCGTTATCAAAGCTCGTCCCTCAATTATCATCCTACTTTTATGTCTAGCTCTGTAGATAATTTAGCCAGGATTTCAATATCGATCGCACGGGGCTATGCATTTATTTCACATTTCCCGATTATCTCCCCTTTTTTCATACAGTAGCGGAAAGGAAAGGTTGGTGACTTAAGATGCTGTAAATTTTTCTATCGAAACAGGATAGTATGTTTTTAACACCGTTCGAAAGCATATAACGTATAACTAAGGAATGAAGAACTTGAAAACTCAATCAACTCATCGATGCCATTCCTTAATGAAACGTCACATGTATGGGTGTTTGTGGGTGGGGGTGGGAGGGGGGTTGTTGTCCTTTTAATCCCTAGCAGTTTGATGACATTTATCTTAGTTTTACTTGTAATCAACAACCAAACGTTTCCGTTGTCTGTGATATGTTTAATGATGTTAATTGTTATATAAAAATATTTTATTAGACTGTTTGGAATCATTAACTAGTGTATAAAATACCTAGTAAACACAACTTTCGGTTTAAATACATGTACCTATCATTCTATTGTTGAGAAATTAACTAGAATTGCTTGCATGGAAACTTCCGTGTGGTCAGTCATTTTTTCCCTGCTTCGTTTCATCAGATAATTTCGTTGTAACGCAATAAAAGAGACGCAACTCCTGTGGGCGTATAACATGGATAATCCAAAATTCATGGTAACAAAACAATCTGTCGATTAGTTGTAGAACAAAGACGTTTTATTTACTTATTTATTACATGTTTTACTCGATATTAAAATTGCCTACACATCCTGTGGCCGATATCGTCTGTTACAAATAATACGTCTGCTCAAACATATCAATAAAACATGTAAATGCCCGAGTTTTCATAGTAAAGGTTAATGATTCGCATATTTCGAGTTCAAAATTTTGTAATTATTAATCATTAATAACAAGTTCAGTGATATCTTAAATTGCTTTGAATATGTTTCAGACTTTTTTTTTAAACCATAAAAATGAGTGCTAAAGTAAAACCACCATGTTTGAGATAAAACTAAATCGTGGTCATTTCGTAAATTAATGCGAAATGTGTTTTTTTAAACCTTCATAAGCAGAATAAGTGTACTTTCTTGTAACTTGCAATGTAAAATCCCCGAATTTTCATTTTTAGCTGTGTATTGAAACCTGGAAAGCTATAGTGGAAGGGGGGAGCAGAATTTTGGGGATTGTTTTCATAGTTTTAAATGACGATCATTTATATAAAGAGACATTTGTAAATATCGAATAATCAAGCAAAATTTTCACCTCACTCCGTAGGGAAAATACTCCTTCTTTGGTCTAAATCTACACGTAGTTATCATTTATGAACTTTAAACAGCATTTACTTTATGTGGTAAATGGAATTATGAAATCTTAAAATCGAAAAGTTATTGAACTGTGCAGGATATTGAATAATTAACTGTTTGAAGGAGCGGGCGGGATGCGTACACATTTAGAATACATTATTCATCTAAATTAAAAGATGAGTGGTGTGTAATTACAGTAATCCAAAATATATTAGGTAAATCATATATTAGTTCATTCTTACGTAGATTCATATTAGGGAGCATCACCCTTAGATCCATCCTTCATACTATTTCCCCTACGCTGTCTGATGACTGTCTCGAGGAAAGGGGGTTGGGGAGGTGTCGAATCGGCAATTAAAATATATAAAATGTAAAAAATATATTTGAAAGCCCTCTCTCTCTCTCTCTCTCTCTCTCTCTCTCTCTCTCTCTCTCTCTCTTGTTCGTTTAATGTCAACTACCCAGCCTCCGTATATTTTAAAAAGTACAAATTTTAAAAACAAAATGTTAAATTGATATTCCAAACTTTTAAAGTGACTTAACTTACCTTTGTTTTATATTTTAGTTTAAATTTTCAATTTTATAAATCTATAATTTGAATGGACAATTACAAATCTTATGTATAAATAAGGGTTAAAAAATCTTCAATTTTTTTTTTTAGATATTTGAGTGTTATCTGTATCTATACATGTATTTTATTTCATTTAATATGAAAAAGTTGCAACGAAAATTTTAATATGATTTAGAAAAGAGGTTACAAAATTCAAGCATTTAATTTACATCCTCAACGGATATTTGAAACTTCCTCAATCAAAAGCAACGGTGACGATTTATATAAAAAAAATTACATATAGATTATATATTAATTTTTTTGGATCAGTGTCATGAACTCAATCGTTTTCATACACATGCATTTCATCAAGATGGCATTTCATCGCTAACTATGAAAAATCATAAATTAAATAATAGGTAAAAGTTGACAAAAGGACCGTTTTTCGAAAGAAAAAAAAAAGGGATATTGATATCACCAAAAAAAATATTTTCAAGTGTAACTGATTTTTATCCTTAATATCTAAATTATTATGTGAAAGCTGAGTGATATTTAAATCCTTACTTACAATAATGATGTAAAAGGTGGTGTTATCTGTAGAATTTTGATCAATCTTACTTTTGTTGCTTCAAATTTTGCCGCAGATTTTGTATATTTTCCAACGTGTGAAGCAAAAAATTAAGAAAAAATAATCATTTTCAACAGTAGCACCTGTGATATCCTCGAACGGAAACAGCGCTCGGCGAATGCTCTGCAGATGTGCGGAGATGCAAAGGCGAGAGTGCAAGGCGGAAAAGTGATGACTTTCACAGACTGTAGATCCACGCACCGGTGGTCTGCGATCGGGGGTACACTTTATGTACCTTACCCCCGAAATTACGTCCTAATTTACAAAAGTTGTTGATTTTTAATAATGAAAAATGTATCAAAAACCCACATTTAAGCAAACTCTATCCAGTTCCGCGTTCATTTTTCCAGCTATCTGAATAATTGTACTGTCGAAAATTGATTGTTTGGATTTGTCTTTAAATTTCCTTAAGTTTGGGAATATGAATTATAATTTGTCGTTTTGTATTTGTTATCCGGCTCTTATGTTTGCTCATAAAGTTAACGTTTGTACTTGTGTGAATATCAAATTATATTTATAATTGTACTTGAAAATATTGTTTCTGATATGAATATTCTGAAAACTATTGGATTCTTGTGAATTTTCAATTGATAAATCTTTAAACAGATAGTGCCTACGATTTAACTATAAAAAAATTACTCGAGATTGTGCGATAAACTCGAAAAATCTCGTTTTAAAACGAATATTTGGTTATTTAACAACTCTTTCTGATATCTTATCTTTGTCTCAGAGCGTTATCTTTGTTACGTGTACATATGCATGTAGCATTCCCAAAGAAAGGTACATGTACAATGTTATACTTTAAAACTGGACGGACCAAGATAAAATATTGATTTTCAGTCTAAGTGTCTAAACCAAGTACATGTACTTTAATATTTAATCTTTAAAAGAATTTCCACATTGTTTTGTTTCTTTTGCTCATTTTACTGTCACTAAGTTGACAATCAATTTTTCCATAATGGAAATTTGTACGTAATACAAATTTTTCGTTATTTTATGGTCTCACTCTTTTGTCTTAATCCAGCACTGCAGATGAATTTGTTATTTACTGTTCGACATTGTTGCTGCATTAAGGGGATCGGTTTTGCAACAGTTTCATCAAAGAAGTATTATACGGAAGATTAATAGCTTTTCATTCATTAAGGATCCTGGATACTTACATACCAGCTTTGAAAGTAACGAAACATTATCGGCGATAACAATAAATGTAACATAAACAAAGATAATTAAAACGCATACCGACGCATTGCCTATAAATATGGGCACGAGCACGTGGCCAAAACAATGATGGGCGCGAAGTTTTTATGTACACGTGCATCACACGTTCAGCAGATTTTCTGTTTTTGTATTGGCTATTCACATATTTAAAGTGAAATAGATATAGCTTAACTTGGTGAGGAAAAATAAACTATTTTCTGTCGACATGGACCCGCATATGACTTTGATCTATCAAAAGAAAACATTTTTTTTATTTGCTAGGATAAACCTGCTCGTATCCGGTTAAGCGACATCTAGGATATGAACATCACAGGATTGTCCTCACGATTTAGCCGATTCCTTCCGCTCACGGAAACAGCATTCCGTTTCTCGTCCATGGACCGCTAACAGATTTTCTTCAGTGCCTTGAATATAGATATCATGCTTTAGCTGTCATATCGTACAGAAATTTTGTTTTTACATCTATCCAGTAAATTCAAAATTTACAACCAAAATTAAAACAAATTATCGTCTTCATCGCTCGCTGTCTGTCGGTCATTTTGTTCCATTTTTGTTTTCCGTATTTACCTTTTTAGTTATTTTTTAGTAAATTGATATTGAACTTGATGTGTAGGGGACATGTATTTCTTTGAATAATCCAAGAATGCTGGTTAAACGTTACATTAGTTTATATTTAGTTTTCTCTCTTGGCTGCATACTCATGTTTTAAAGATCTTCTCCTATAATTTTTCGTAGTTTACATTTACATTCAGATTTCTGCACATTGTTGCCTATGTACATGTACATGCATTTATTTTATAGAGATGTACATGTAAGATGGACTTATTCAGTTTTGCACGTGTTTTACCAAGATGTTGAACTTTTTAAAAAAAAATTTCACTCTTTATATAAAGTGTCAAATAGAGTTGGAAAGCGATATAATATCATTATCACATGCCATGTCTAATACACACCTATGACGTATTTTATAACATATTTGTACCTGTTTAGTCACATTGTATCTTTCAGGGATGATCACTTTTGAAATCGGTGTTAACCATCTGTGATAAATTAAATACAACATAACACGCAGTACTCAAACATATCGTAAAGTTTTGCACTCGGTGAAAAATGGATGCCAAATTCATATTTTTGTACAGTATTATTTATTTGAAATGTATAAATTGATACCATGAAAAAGTATACTCAGGGGTCAGTGATTAATACATGTTTTCACCCCACGCTGTGTTAAAACAGAAAATGCTGTGAAACAATCAAAAAGTGAGAACATGGGAGTGTAGTAGTCGAGTGCGAATTAATTAATCCGCTAGTCCTAAAATGTCCAACCAATTGTTACACAGCAGAAGTTATTTTGACTCGACGATGTCAATTTCGCACAGTTCAGGAGTAAACTTCCTCCGCACACATACACACGTAATAAACAGAAATAATCCGCCAGGGGTCGCTCCTTGAATCCCGCCCCCTATCGGTCCCTCAGCTCTGGGGTACCTCGCAGTTCTGTACGTCCGAGGCGGTGGACGAAACATTTGGTGCCATTATCGGCTTAAGTTGTCCGTCCACTTTATCTTTGACCAACTTTGTACCTTTCACTCGTTTCCACTTCATTCGTCTGTTTTGAAACCATACCTTTACCTATATCAAAACCAACGACATGGACAGTTAATTCTGTTTTTGGTTAATACTATGCAAGTTTTTTTGCAATAATATTCTAACGTTTCTTAATAATCAGCACATTATTAGGAAGAATTTTGATGTTTGTAATGAAATTTATGATTACATCGTTAAGGAGGCTCTGTAGTCATCAAATTATCCATCAGAACTACCTTTAATTTGAAGATTATTATGATTAATTAATCTATAAAGTATTATTTAGTAAAGAAAAAATCATAAATGTTTGCTGTTTAAACGGGTAATTTCCTATATCTGTATACAGAGCTCTTATTCTAATGGAGATAAATACAGTCTAAATATGGCTACGACAATCCAGTCCTCTTAAAAAGTAAACCTAATTTGTTTGTAAATAAAATTAGGTTAATACGGGTGACAGGTGTGATTAGACTGAGCTAAAATCCAATATGATTTAAATCATTACTGATTCTAAGATATTGATGACTATCGAGCGTGAACGGTTACTTTGCGATAACGTTGACAGGTGTTCAGGTGTGGTGTTTTCTCAGGGGGGGGGGGGTGCTGTATACCTGTCTCTCGGTGAGGTCCAGGGCTACAGCTATCTCGTACCGCCGGAGTCTGGTCAGATAATTATGGACGGCGAACTCTTTCTCCAGCTCCCGGATCTGGTGCTTGGTGAAGGCCGTCCTCTCTTTCCTCGGCTTGACGGATAGATCTAGCTTGTACGGGTCGTTGTCTGGAAATAAATTTAGCAGTGTTAGGATATTAACTCAGTACGGCATGTGGGGTGTTTTTCAGTTACGAACTTTTTATAGGGTCTTGGTCACACCGCATGCTCCAGGTCATCTTTGTTGCTTATTTTCAAAATAAAGATTACCTTCTTCAGTTTAGAAAAAAAATATCGTTCGATCTCTTTATGCACAAGCATTATAGAGCTATGAACGCCTACATGGTCCAGTACAAAAATGTCTGTTCTGTATACAACCATTTCAGAATCATGGCTCTGTGAAATTTTTTTGGTGAATATCTTTTAAAAATTTACACCTCACCACCCAAAACCGCTTAAAAATACGATTGAGTTAATATAAATAAATTGTTATTGAACCAGGCCTCAGGATCATGAAGCAATTTTAGACTTAGGTCAAAACTTAAGTCATTCATAATCTCCTTGTTTATCATAATATGGCGATTGAAATTTGTTATAAATAACTTTATATCAAGACACTTTCTACAGCATTTCCATTTTGTCACTGTTTTCAATCAAGATACAGTATACAATTTTTGACCTAAGTCTAAGATTGCTTTGCGATCCTTGATGTTTTTGTGCTAAATTTTATGACACGTGAACAAGTGTACAGGTGGATTTCGACGCAGCTGAGAGAGTCACTTGTGATCAACAAGAAAAACCAGAAACTATAGATTGGTCACTAAATACGAGTGCATTGTAATTAACACATATATCTATAGAAAACATACACAACATATTATTGTTCCATGCAATGTATTTTTCTGCGTCTATAAATACATGTACTTGTTTTGCTCGTGCCTAGTATCCAATGTCGTCAACAATTAGAAGACGTCATTTAGAATTTGGTGTTTATTTCAATATTTAATATTTTAGGCTGGTATTTCCAAAGTCATTTGCATCATCAATCATTTCATGGTATAGATTTACATGTACGACATCCATAATTTTTTATCAATATTTAATATTTTATGCTAGTATTTCTAGAGTCAATTGCATTACCAATAAATCCATATAGATTTACGATATTCAGAATTAAGTATTTCTTTCAATATTTAATATTTTAGGCGGATATTTCCAAAGTCAGTTGCGTAATCAAAAACTCCACGGTATAGATTTCCAATTAAAAAAGGATTCACGTAAACAATATGAAACTATGAAGCTCTTAGCGAACTTTAATAATAGAATTGTATACCATCAGTATAAATGTAGGCAAAGAAGATAGAAGATTTATTTCATAATTGTGATAAAACAACACGTTTTTCCTAGTGCAATATACGTTTAAAAGTTTACAGAGAGATATTATAAATATAGTTATTTGTAACTGTTCCTATCGGCGCTAATTTACATCAAATATGACAAGAAAATTGGAAAAGTTGTCTTCAGACATTATTTCAATAATGTTAACACAAAATGTGCAGCAAAAATGATATTTGATTACATTTTTTTCAAACCAGGTGAAAATTAATTAGCACAATCTCTGTGCGATGGAAAAATCTAAATCTTCTTTTTTTCATTAATGAAATGTTTTTGTCAAATACATGTATATGAATCTCATGAAGGTGTTATCTCGATCTTATTATCTTCAAAGCGGTAATTTTTGAAAGATCGCGAGTGTCACGGGAATTTTCCATCAGATACGCATGGCTGAAAATCATGTCTGCCTTCAACCGTGTAATATTTTATCTCGATTTGCGTTTCAATGTCTGTATCAATGTCTGAGAGAAAAAACGGTTTCCACGACAAAAAAATATGCAAAAACAATGCAGATAAATTTCAAAGGCAGTACAAATTTCTAAATATATTTTCCTGTTTGTACGATAATGTTTCCTTTTCTCATTTGTTGTACATATATCTGAATACGCGTGAACTAATTGCAATTAAAATGTCCCCGGTCAGGATATTAACATTTCATAAAAGGATATTTCTGTTTAATCATGTTTCATAGTCAAAACAAATTAATTAAAGCTTGTACAAATCGACCATTCATATTCAGTTTTCATCGGGACCGCGTGAGATTTGGTGTATCGTCTGCTTGTGCCATCATCAATCACGTTATCTCTCGAGATCATTAACACCACTAAATGAAGTCGTTCGCGTGTCGGAATCATTAATTAATAACTAATTTGTCACGGACGATAACCATCTATCTATTCGTTTTGGGGAAAGTTTGGCAATGAAACCAGATTTGACTATAATATAGCACTTCCACGCATTTTCATGGAAATACTGAGTTGTAAAAACGTAATTTTAATGTTATAAAGATAAGATTATAAAATTTCACAAAATGAATAAAAAAACACTTATTTTCGTGTACACTGAATCTGTACTTTTAATTCTAGCTTAACGAATATAATTTGTTTCGTCTTATTTAAAATAAGGACGTTTTGTCAGTTCAATGTACAATTTTCAAATTGAAAGCAACAGACTCTCTGATCGACAAGAGATAACAAACTTACATGTATGAAATAACTCTTGTGAGTAACAAGAAGACTTACAAAATACAGGTAATCTTGTTCTCCACGTGCACGTAAGGTCAAATATCACAGTCAGAACTTAATGGTTTGTCTCGGTACAGGGTTAGGGGGAAAATCATGTTTCGTTGATGAATAAAAAATTAAGACTTTTATTCTTGTAAAAAAATAATCATATCATTAGGTTTAATTTTTATTTAAAAAGAGGATTAATATTTTTGTGATTTTTTTGTCGCACTTATGCTTGTTGCTGTAATGCAGATATCCTTGTTATTTCATAGCTAATAAAACAAAAATTAAAAGAATTCCGTTCCCTGACCTTTTTACAACTGCGATGAAGACACGTTTTGTAACTGCTTTTTCTAATACTCAAACCTCAAAGATGTGACAATATGTTCCTTGCAGTACCGAGTGCATGTATAAATAATCGCCGCGATATATATTGACAGTGTTTTTAGGAATCAAAAATAAATTTTAAAAAGAGTTTTTAACACGACAGGAAACATCTCTACGACGATTGTAGGACAAAGTATAAAAGTGGAGAAAAAGTGGTACCTTTTCCATTACATAAAGACATTCATGTAGCGAGCGAATTTTTCAGATATTACAAGAATTTCAAACAAAATTTTATCGAACAATCATTTTGTACTCTATTAATTTTAACAGGTAATGGAAGGAATTGACAGCCTATGTCAAATGTTTAGTGAATTAATAGAAATAAATGAATGTTTGTTGAATTCGCAAAAAATATATGATTAACTCATTTTCTAAATGTACATGTATCTCGAGTGTTTTAAAGTAGTTTCCAAGACCTTTTTTTATAGATATATCAACGATATTATCTGAAGCTAGATGTATATAATATTCGACAATACACAATTAATTAGTATTGATATCATTCTGTACCATTTGATCAAAACATATTACAATCGTAATTATCTCTTTGATTTTTTTTCAACAAAAAAAGTAAAGTATGTTTCATTTGATAACAAATAATGGGCATTAAATTTGTACAATTTCACATTTAGTTATTTTGTTTCATTCAAACTTTAAAATTAATAGAATTCAAAAATATCTATAGCTTACAATTTAGATAAAGTTTTAAATTCTGTGAATTTTAAAATTTTAATGTAACAATTTGAATACACCATCTTATAGGCCAAGAACGCACCTATACACGTGTAATATACACCACCGTTGAAAGTCGCACCCGGTCGAGCAAGCTATCCCCTGCAGTTTGCGGTCAATATTAATTAAGATCAATAGAATTTACGTTATGAGAATAAATAATCAAATCGCCGTTTTCCACCAATACTAACTACTGGTTACTGTTGACGATATGTTTGATCTTTAGTGCTTGATTATTTCTTCTTGAGATCAGTGTGATTTTGTCAATAATTCAACCCAATTCTACAAATTTTAATGGTTATCTTTAATATGTTGATGTAAAGAGTTAACATTTATTTTTATTTTTCACAATTTAGCACAATATAGAGAAGTTTGATGTTAACGGATACAAAAAAAAAAAAATGAACGGCGCATTATATATAAAAAAGTACGCCCATAAGAAAACCAAATTAAACTAATCATTTTATTTTTACTTTCTTTTCTCCCATTTTTTATTTATAAGAGAACATGTTTTAAAACGATGTTTATAACGCAAGTTTTCTTCATAAGATATATCCACTACATGTAGTTATATAAACATTTCATCTTTTCTCATCTTTTATTACAAAAAATATTTAGATGTAAATATTTGAAGCGTTTTAGTGTTACCAATAGAAACTATCAAACAGACTACGTTTTCTTTGAAATTTGAATAAATTTAAGAAAAAGATATTTTTATTATTGTATATATCAACAGAAATCAATCAAGAATAGTATATATATGTAACGAAAAGAAAATTTCTTGGGACTTGTTTCTGTGATTACAAATTAATTTTGTACAAGGTACAAATGTACAATTTGAACCGAATATTAATAAGAAATGCACATTGGCATATGTTAACATTTTTAGTAGACAGTTATATTAATGTTTTGCATGCTTTGATTTGTCTTCATCTTTTCTACATATTACATTTTATCGTACCATACATCATATAAAATTGTTTTATGATGATATTTTTCTCGTTATTTAGGGGTGTGTATTCTTTTTTTCTTTTGAAATATTTTTTAAGAGTCTGTTTGAACAGTGATATTATTTTTTTAGCCAATAATTCTATTTCCCTCCCTTAATGTAGCTCGCGGGTTTGCTGACGTCACAATGGGAATCGACGTAAAGAGTTGACCGTCATAGTAAACTCATAATTTTATTTTAAAATGACAAATGAGATATTTAGAAGTATAAAAGAAAATATTTTAAAAAGCTTATATGCGGTTTATGACTGTTTATACAAAGATTTATAATATCAAGTGCTGAAAATTTAAAGATGTCACATACATTGTCACATTTTGTTCTATAAAGATAAAGAATGAGTGTGCGTTAGAACTCTTCCATTTAAAGTCATGTTTTAAAATAGAAAGTCAGCATTAACTTCGCTTTTTTTTTTACAATTATAACTTCCGTAATCTGTACTACCGATTAAATTCTTAAATTTCTTTTGGCTTGAGATAACTGTTTTATTCGATTACTTACTTATATTGTCAGTAGTTGCCTGCGATTTTATTTTTGCATTGATTGACTCAGAGTTTCATAAAAACAAAAATAGCAATTTTCTGTATCTTTACAGCCTTACATTAATTGCATTTTTATATAACATTCACAATAATGTCTAATAAGCATTAACATGTTCTAAAATGTGTAAAACAGCTAGTCTTGTCAATAAATGCATTTCAATTTTGGTGTTCTAAGAAGTAAGGAAATGATGACGTCAGGCTAACGTCGTAATGACAATATAAGGTTTTGAGAAATCTTTTAAATCTTTAAAGTTTTTTTTGCCAAAAATTGGCCGAGAACACATACTGATGTTTTTTTATGAATTGATTCATAATTATCTCCTCTGTTTTTGTGTTGAGTATGATTAATTTCGTCTGAATCGTTTAAAAGTGTAAAGCATAGTTTTGTAATGCGTTTCTCGGTTAAAATGTACATTTTACTATATATTTCATTGAAATGGCGTTGCTTGATTTTATTAATGACACTGTATTTGAAACACGATAACATTATTAACACGCAGACGAATCTAAAATAAATTTCAGAAATAAAACTTTAAAACCTATGGATCACATGGACAAATTTTCAAGGTAGGTTTTCTCACAAGCAGGTAAACCCGCGAGCTACCTTAAATTAGAGCTCTTTTACATTTGATAAGTCCTGTAAGTCAAAATGAGTGTGAATTAATATACATATACCTTGTCCCTTGTTTTCTTTCTTATCTAAATCATCAGACAAACAATTGTCACTGGAGCTAGGCGAGCAAGGGGATTCCCCACATAGGCCCGTTCCATAATTATCCACAGGTTCACAGGAAATTCCAACAGAACTCGCACTGGCTCCAATAAGCGGGGGCGGACCGGACACAGTATGTCCCAGCGAAGTTCCAAAGTCTCTGGACACCGAATAGAAATTTGACGGACTATTTAATGCTCTGTTGAAGTTGAAACTTGGCGTGTAACTTGGTCCATGCATAAATCCCCAATCACCCGGATATGCCGAATACCCGAACCCCGTGTGTGGTGGAGCTAGTCCTACCCCTCCCGTTTGAGAGGGGTGCATGCAGTCAAATGCACTGGTTCTCTGGAAAAATCGTCCCATTGCAGAATATGAGGAACACGGGCCGGAAGAACAATTCTGTGAATTAGAATTAATCCCCCTCTCTGGTTCTTCCATTATTTTTAGAGAAAATGACAATTCCTATCTTGCCGTCATAAATCTATGACTGTTAGAAACGACAATGAGATATTCAGATGTGCCAAAGAAATGCAGAGGAACTCTTCTGCTTCGAAGATAAAATCTGTCCGTCCTCCCGCGAGAGTTTTCGGGGCTCGGCCAATAGGAACGCAATTTTTCACGCACAGTTGCCGAAACTAAGAAACAGGAATTCCACCACGTTTGGGTACTATTAATTTACTTTCTTGCCCTCCAATCTGCGTATTGCATAACAAACGATTTGCTATGGTGGTAGGTTTCTTGCAATATGATTTGGCGTACATATGTACCAGTTGTATTGCAACGATTTATCATACACTTGGGACTCCTAATAACAATTGTTAAACATTTACAGATTTTTCAATTATTTTCTAAATACTCTATATGGTGGTATGGGGAGGGGGATTTACATGTTCATGTATTTTTTAAGTTAATATGCATTGTCTCTCTGATGAACCGAAGTTATGTATGTATAAACCTGTACATGTGTGTAGTCTTTTAATGATCAGAAATTTTATCCGAGAAAAAAGGCAATTATAGATTGATACGATACAAGATAATATAAATTTGAAAAGGAAAAGTAGTTGTAAACTTGAAAGATATATTTTATTTCGCCGATAGCTTTGTTTATTTTCCAAACACCTCTCTGTGAGGGGAAAGTTGCCTATCTGCCCCTGCTGACAGACTCGGTGATGAATGGGATATTGATATCGCCAAAAGATGTCGTACATTTTCCGGCAGAGCAGCAAGAATGTCGACAGAAAAGCTTCTCGGGACATATGCTTCACTGATGGCTGTGGGAATGTCCATTTTTCTCCAAAGAAAAATTCAAACTAGAGCGCTTCTTTCTCATTTAAATACGTGCATCCCCAACCATAAAAACAAAAAAAATCTGAAATTTTGCTAATAAAACTTTACATATATTTCTGTCAATTCTAAGTAATAGTTGGTCAAATTAAGATTATGTTTTCTCAGTAGCAGACGTTTACTAAGTTAATTTTTTGATATTATTATTTCAGATGCATCAAAATATTTGAAGAAGACGAAGAGTCGACACATTTCCAACAGAACGCATGCTCCAACTATCGCCACCGCCTTTAATTTGATGTTTGATAAATAAAAGAGACGTCTATATCCTTCTCAGTTGGACATTTATTTATCTTTTAAGGGGGTCCAACAGAGCTTCGGGAACAACGAATGGGTTGTTTGACGAATCTGAACAAAGCTAGGCAGAGGAAACTGAGTTTAAAAAGACTTTTGGCAACCACGTGTGTTTATAACCGACGGTCGTAAACATTGTTTTACAATATCATTAAAGAAGCTATAAATCTTATATTAAAATTAGATGCACGTGCAATCTTAGCACGTGCATTGATTTAAGGACTATTGCTTGTATCTCTCTGCACAGGCTGCAAAGAAGACCAATCCTGTTGCGTGTGGTAAAGTTTCCAAAATGTAAACACCGAAACGGATTCCTAAAATCACAAACGTAAAAAGAGATTTGTTAATCTGTGCATGCAACATTTTTAAGCTCTTCAAAGTGCAAACTTTATGGTTGCACATGTCCCGTAAAATCAGCAAGATGCAGTTGTAAACTAATCAGGGGAAAACTGTCCAAAAATTATATAGTCACAGTTATTGAATTTGCAAACAAGCCTTGGGAATATGATATAATGTAACACCATGCAAAATTTATCGTTGTAAATAGAATATTTTTAGATTTCTGTAATCGGGAACTATATAGCACCGACATGCAAAAAATATAGACTGGTCACTGAAGAAAAGTGTATTCTGGTGGGAAATTTCCGACCCCCAGACATTATCAGTGGGACGGTTGTTATCGGAACAGCTGGACAATTAGTCGTGATGATGTCCTGCGCCACAGGAAGTCGCTGGTTTACGGTAGTCGCAAACCTGTATTGTCTTGATTTATGACATGCACTTCAAAGTCATAGGTTGGTCAGCTTTTTTCCACGGTTCAGCATTATATGTATCCTGACATTTTCACCAGCGCTGACTTTTAGTAACGTTACGTTATTTTGCACGTGGGTTTTTTTGTTTGTCTTTCAGTTGTTTTTTCTGTCTTAATTTTTGTTGTTCTTGACGATTGCAGCCCATACTATTTGCTTTTTCCACTATTAACGTTTAATTTTAAATCTTTTCTTTAAAAAATTTTTCTGTATATAAAAAAACTCTTTAAAATGAATGAGTCAGTTATAAGAACCAGCTACCGTTTCAAAGAGGGGTTAAAAAGACCGACCGCATGAAGACAAATTCATATGTATATTTAAACAGTATCAGACTCCTCATAAATCGCAAACAAGATTTAATTTAACGCTAATTAACACCTTCTCATCGATATCAAAACGACGAATCTATCACCCGTTAGATCTCTAGACCCTTACTTCAACATAGAGAGACGGCCACAACTCGTCCCTCTGGGATCTTCATTCCAACTAACTCCCCTCACATCGGGGATCAAATTTCCTACAGTTTTCTGATTCGCACGAACATCAAAGAGTCCGTGGCTTGGTTTATAGTTATGAAGGGGTTGTCTCAAATCTGGATTTTCAATCAAATCCCGCATAGATCACTCAATTCCTTTTTTACGCGATCTCTAAGAAGCAGCGCACCGTCGACACCATAGCCCATGCGTGACTATGGCCATTTAATACCGAGCCCGGTTTTATGCTTTCCTGTTTTATTTCTTTTGTTTTGAAAAAATATACATAAAGAAATCAATTTTTATCTACATGCAGTGGGTAATAATGCCAAATTATCTGGTATTTGTGGTTAAGTGATGGCTGGGTAGACGAGCGATTTCTTACTATAGTTATAATTTGTGAGAAATATATTTTACAAACAAAAAAGTTCATAATAATGCTTAACGCATGAGCCATTCAAAATCACATAGCTACAACGTTCGATATGTAACATTTTAGGGAAAATTTGGATTGTTACGAAAAACTACATGAATGTTAAATTTCTTCATATTAACAATCATGATGCTGTACCGGAGTGAATTGGTGTACACACACTTATATGTTGCTGATGATGACTGTTACAATTGGTCAGTACGTCGAGTACATTTGGCATATCGTTAATTTTGTCTCTGAGAAAAACATAACGCTTGGTAAGCTTTTTTTTTCCCTATCAACTTTTTGTTTCTATGGCGTTGAATTAATCGCGTTTTCAATTAGTTGGTTGTATATGTAACGTTTTTATGCATTATCATCCTTTTCAGAATGATTGGTTTGAGGACATACTAGACGAAGAGGCAGAAGAAGAGATCGAAATAGAGGCAATTGTAATAAGATAAAAATGTTTTATTCTGTTTTGAATATGAAGCATAATTTCGTTGATTTCAATCAAAGCAATCAAAGAACTAGTATTCTGTAAATTATGAGTTATTTCCAGATTTACAATCGATAAACTAAAATTATCTATATTAATCTATTATTATAATACTATTTTACTTGAAGCTTAGAACGTGCCTACCTTACCTTAATATTAATTGAAGTTGTATTATATATTCTGTGACTTTCGTATGTGGCTATTTTCCCATCCTAGTATCGAAGCGACCTGAATTGTAATAATCAGAAAAGCCATTTTAGTGTATTCACTTTTTTTTCAGGCTGACCCCATTGGTTACAGCGCTTTTTAATGCCACCAATATTGAGTACCCCAAAAAGAAAAAGGTTGATTTTTTATTAGTATAAATTCTGTCGTTTCAAGCAAAGTTGCAGAGACAAAATGTTCCTTATCCATTCATCCGTTTGTTTTTAGACCTCATGGATAAGAAGAGGCGTCCGATTCTTAAGGAGGGCAATAGTAAAACGAAGTGCCGATCAAGCGCAAAATGGGGGCTTGAGACGTAAGTATCTGTTCCATGTAACTGATAGGTCGCAAAGCGGTCCGACAAGTGTTGTTTGAATACTATAAATGTCGTTTTAATATTTTTATTCAAAGTGCATTTTCTAAAAAAAAGATTTAACATTACCAATGTATCTTATCTTATGTGTTACATTGAGGTGTTTTGATAACATTTTGACTCTCTGATATTGAAGGTATATCGCTAGTATAGGTCTTTTAAAAACAGTGCATGATATTAACTGGATATTTATTTAACATTTTTTAAAATATTAACATAACAAATGTATTTTATCTTATGTGTTATATTTAGATCTTTTGATAACATTTTGACTTTCTGATTTTGTAGGTACATGTATATCGAAAGTATATATTTCTTTTAAAAACATTGTATGATATTGAATATTAACTGAATATTTATTTAAACATATACAGGTGACTATATATTCACCACCAGGATAATCTTAATTCAGGGCTACAGACTTACATCCACCCTATGACGTAGTCCTTGGTTCTGACTAGTACTGCTGTTGTAATTTTATACACGCATGTACATGATATGCCAATATTTTTGGTCTTACTGCATGAAGGAACTCTAATGGTACATGTACATGTATATAATAGGTAGTGATTTATGAAATCGGTGTAAATGAACTTCTTGATGAGACGTTAAACATGAAACTTATTTCTAATCCTTTTTGGGCTGAGAAAGACGATGAAGTGAAAAAAGTGGCAGATAATTTTTTTTTCAAAATATAAAGCCTTTATGAAAAAAGCCCAATGTCAAAAAGTAGTAGTTCAACTAGGTGCACCTGCATTTGTTTTTGTTTTTGTACATGTAATAAACGTCCAGTAACATGAGGTTTTTTTTTGTTTGGTTTTTTTGTTTGTTGGTTTTTTTTATTTTGTTTTTTTTTTTTTGGGGGGGGGGGGGGTCAAGATTTTAGGGGAGGTCTGCCTCTTTTGAAATCGATGCTACGTCTCAGGAGTGTATACCTGATTCAGTGACATCTATACATGTAGGCTGATATGACATGTACACATGTAGAACCATTTTAACAGGAGCTTGGACTTTGGGGAATTGGTGTCAAACAGCATGTGACGTAGGCCTGTCTATTTCATTGAAGGCCATTCAGCCATTGCTCTTTGAAATGAACAAGATTTGTCTGGCTTTTGAGCTAAGACTATGCAATCGGTGTATATATTTCCCTTGAAACCAGCGTCTTTTTTAACATTTGACGCAAGAAATAGGTAGTTACGTTCTACTGAAAGTCCAAGGTCTTGTTAAATGGTTCTATTTATTCTGCTCTGCTGCTAATAATATAAGGAATAATATGGGAAAATTGGAAAAAGAAAACAGTTAAATAGGATCTTTAACAGTGTAAGAGCAAATTTCATTTACAGGCTTCTCGAATAAGTAAGCATTTTCCTTTTTATCAATAATACAACTTCATGCTGTGTGTATGTATTTTGTTTCTTTAAACATGTTAATAATTAAATGATAATTCAATCAGAGATATGTACTAAGATAATTTTTTTATTATAAAAAGACTTTGTATTCAACTTTTGAGTTATTTGTTTTAATAACATTGTTCATGACATCTTAAAACAAAAATGTATTGTGTCTCTCTCTCTGTGTGAAGCCTTGCTACAAACTCTTGGTGATAGTCACATTATTATTATTTATTATTTAGAAAGGAAACATGTCGCGAGTAATTTCAGAGTACATTTTGGGATGCTAAGAAGAGGAATTGGATGCATGCGAACAATAAAATCATTCATGGTGAAATTCAACCAAGACAAGTTTAATGGTCAACGACGAGGCTCTGTCTTAACCGGTATTTGGGAAAATGGTGAAGAAGGAGACACCCCACAAGCTGTAGCATTCACAAAGGCCGTTGACAGGATATTAAGGAACATATTTCGATATAGTACATTCTTACATGTAAAATTTGATTTAGAGCATTTGAAAACCATTTATGTTCTTGTACTAATTGAAATCATTGGTCCGAAATTTAAAAAAATAAAACGATATGAGTTAAGTCCAGTTATTGAGACAAAAAGATAATTAATTGTTGATTGAAGAAGGATAGCTTTCAATATCTTTTCTTGGGTTTTTTCTTGTACAATCGCAACCTCTCGGATCTTTCCGGCAGAGCTGGAGAAGTTGCTATTGTTACATACAATCTACAAATATCGATCCTGATTGATTTTGTTCAAATCATGATCCTCGGCCCGGGTAGGGTGGAGCCACAATGGGAGTTGAATTTTTACATAGGAATAAATAGAGAAAAATATTTTAAAAACTCTTCAAAAACCATTGGCCAGAAAGGTTAAAACTTGTATGGACATTTGGCCAGAAAACTGAAACTTTGGTGGAATCATTCTCAGTTAACTAAGTACATGTATAGATTCAAGTTTGTTCAAATCATGATCCCTGGAGGTAGGATGGGACCACAGTGTGTGTGGTGGGGGGGGGGGGTCAAATTTTACATATTAAAAAAAACTGGAACAAAAAGGGACGTAATGTTTAAAAGTGGAGTAAATTAAAAATCTTTTCTAAGAAGATTTACTCCTCTTAATTTTCCAGATGTTTGGTATTTGATAGAATAAAGCAGATTGGACCAGTTATGGATTTAAGTTTGTTGCTCAGGTGAATGATTTATCCCCTGGGCCTCTTGTTATTATGATAATATCTTTAAAATATTGATAGATTATTTGATAAACATTCACGCGACAATGAAATTACATGTAGTAATTTCTTCCTAACTGTCGTGAAAAATTAGCCAAATATGTATTTTTCCGGAAAAAAAATACCGTCAACACAGAAGAATTTAATGAAAATTTAACAAGAGTTTAATAGGGGCTATTGCAGTATAATGTATTTTTTTACGCTTGTAATTAATTACTCAATTTTAGAATAATACAAATGTGACTGTTTGGTGTCCTATGTTCTCGCATAAGGGTTCCTTTTTAATGTTTGATAGTTTTCAAGCTCGCCAGGCTAAAGTATCCTCCACAACTACACCCCTGCTGAGCAAGGGGCTACATGTAGCTGTGACAGCATCATAACCAAGGAGAGCTGTGTCGATAACTTTAGACCATGATTGAAGTCAACAAAGCTATGCACCAAACTTGATCTTAACATCACTGAAAAGTTTGTTATAAATGTGGTTGATTTAGAATATTTGTTGCTGTTTTTTGGTACCAGATATTTTCCCCATTGCTGAAATTTTATTGTATAAATGTTGAATAAATTGACTCTACAGCTTTGAATTTAAAAGGGATGGTTTGATTATTAACTGTTTTATAATAATACATGAAATCATCACAAAGAAATACTACATATAAAATGTGTAAACCTGCACATTATAAAAATACTGTATGAACTTTTAAACTTTATGCATATGGTGCAATGTAAGTAAACCTCTATGGAAGGTAAGTTTATTGACATATCAAGTTAAACACATTATAATGTATTTATCTGCTTAAAAATTATATCCTTTAAGATGGATTATTTCGTAGAAATCCTAAATTCAAGGATTAAATATGTAGCTTTAGGTTGCAGCATTTAAACAACCAGGCATTTACTTAAAATTCATAATATTGGATAAGATAAAATTATTGTAACTGATTTCTAGATTGCTTGATATGACACAGAGAGCTAAAAAAATAATAAAATAAATAAGAATAAAATCCCTCAACCAAAATGAAATAAAGGAAGAAATAATAACAAAATAAATCAAAAACAAACAAATCCAACAAAACCCACCAACATTTTACTAACTAAGAAAAATTGAAAGTTTGAAACCTGAGTAATTTTTAGATGTACACTGTAAAAACCAGTCGTCATTTCTCTTGTGTTATATATCTTATGTAACAAAGGTAAAAATTAACTTCATTCCAATTCTATTTGCAGAGAGCATGAAGTAGTTTAAAAATACAAATGTAAATGAAAAAATAAATACTAGTACATTGTTAAAAAAACGAAAAATATACAAAACCATTCTTACAGATTCTGACGATACTTCTCTCTTCAATTGCTATATGTATATAATATGTTTTTGAATGTATGTGTATAAGTTGAAGTTGAAAAAGTATTTGAAAGCTATTTGATAGTTGGAAACTTCGGCATCATATTCAACATTCAAGTTATTATAACAAAAAGCCTGGCAGTCAGTATCAATGTGCATATATACATGTAACACTGTGCTGGATAATTATGCCAATGGCAAACTTGCACCTAGCCTGCTATAGATGCTGTTTTGTAAAAGTCCATATAGATATATACATGCACCATATAATATACCATTGTCTAGAGATTATATACATGTATAACCAATTTTTTTTTATAGGTGTGGTTCACCTGTCAGGTGAGATATTTACCTTCAAAAACTAATATACAATAGAAAAGTAATAAACCTCATAGGGGGAATAATTTTTCTACAGGAAATATTGTAAATCCTGTACAAGTTTCTAAAAATCCTATAGGAATTATATTTCCAGTTAGAGAAAAGTATTTCCTGCAGGAACTTGATTCAGAGAGATAATTTTCCTATAGGAAATTAAGATTTTCTATCAAATTTTGAAATCCTAGGAGTGTCGTTCAAATCTTAACGGAATTTAAATTCCTACAGGCAGTTCTTTTTACCGGTAGGAAATGCCAAATATCTTATAAGAAAAATTGTTTTTTTTTTCAATTGAAAAAAAAAAATTTTCTGTAGGAGTTTATTTTTTAAAGGTAAATATTTCACCTCAATGTATCTCAACAGGTGAGATACATTAATAACAAAAGTGGTTATAGACTCTTTATGCAATGATTTATCATTATATAAATAGTGCCTGTTTGGGAGGGTAACAGTTGAAATTGACACCCCGAGAAAACCATTGTCAACCGACGCGAAGCGGAGGTTGACAATGGTTTTCGAGGGGTGTCAATTTCAACTGTTATCCTCCCAAACAGGCACTATTTATTTTGTTATACTGAATGTCTTTTTTAAAATTTTTAAGAAAATTTTACTGCTTTTATATAGGAATAACGTGAATTCTACAGCGAACCGTACGCGCATAATTTTCGCGCATGTAATATTTTTTAATGTTACCCGTTGCCAAGTGCGTTGCTAACGCTGAGGGTAATAGTAAATATTATTAACTGCGTCTTAACCAATCAGATTTCAGTATTTAACATGAAAGTATAACAAATGGGCCATATGATATGATATATATTTAAATTCTTTGGTACATGCAGTTTCAGCGGGTGAAAAAATCCGGCAATGTTCTGGATGCATTGCATTTAAATAACCACCAACGAAAGACATTTATTCTGTTAATTTTAAAGTTTCGGTTAACCTGTAATGCAACATTCACTAAAATCAAAATTATTCCTTTTTTAAAATGATATGCCGAACTATGTAATAAATGCAGTGGAAAAATCAATGCATTTACGCTCGGGTTCGAAAAACAAATAATTGAAATTAAAGATGGCAGCCCCCTGTGGTGGAAAAAAGTGCCGAATTGGTCCTTCTATATTGAATTCAGATTTGTCTGAATTAGCTTCAGAATGTCAACGAATGATGGACAGTGGAGCAGACTACCTGCATCTGGATGTCATGGACGGACAGTTCGTGCCAAATCTCACGTTCGGTCACCCTGTCGTTAAATGTCTTCGACCCAAGTTACCCGGGGTGTTTTTTGATATGCACATGATGGTCCAAAAGCCAGAACAGGTTTAATTAAATGTTTTATATCATATTTCTCATATTTAAGGTAAATTACTATGAGTCTAAATGTTACTGTCTTTTTACCCTTCAGCATTGTGTCGAATCATCTGTATGTTACAATAAAATTACATGGTCAAAAATGATTTCAAAACTCCAGACTAGGAATGCAAACAGTTCATTTTCTAACATTCAATTAATAGAGATTTTTTAATTAAACTCTTTAATCTTTACGACCTGTCTCTTTTTTATTAGAAATTTTACAGCATAAACATATATTTTAAATGATATTTCATTTATATCAGTGGATTCAAAACATGGCTGATGCAGGGGCAAATCAATACACATTCCATTATGAAGCCACAGATGACCCTACCACATGTATAAGAAAAATCAGGGAGGCAGGAATGAAGGCATGTCAGAATTTATGCTGTTCAAATGAATATAATTGAAACATTTAATGTGTATACAATAAGTCAATTCTAACAAAGTAAACAATTAACAAATTCAATAGATCCATCATATGAAATTGATGGTTATGTGTACCTTTTAATTTGGATATAAACTTGTTTTAAAATACACTTTACATTATAAGTAAGCAAACATCCTACTTGTTTGTGATAAAATGAAAATTCATGCAGGAAGGAAGTTTCCTAGTCACAGGGAAAGCATGAGTTATTATCACAATGACAGCTAGAAATGAAGGCTATGATTTTTTTCCCATACAAACTTTATTATTAGAACTCAATAAAACTTAAAGTAAACTGAGGGCATTTCACACCCACTACTACAAAGTATCACATCTTATCTACACAGTTAACTTTTTCAATGGAAACTACCGGTATGAAGCCATATGTCAGGATATGTCTTCTCAGGGTATGTCTTCTGAAATTTTATGGATACTTTTTTGTATAGGTAGGGGTTGGGATAAAACCAAAAACAGCAGTCGATGTGCTTGTTCCTCTAGTGGACCTCGTAGATATGGTGCTGATCATGACGGTAGAACCGGGCTTTGGAGGTCAAAAGTTCATGGCAGACATGATGCCAAAGGTAAATAAAGCAACAATGACTATAAGGGTGTTGCTGGAAGCTAAAATTTATAGGGCTAAAGAAAAATTAATTTTTCCTTTATTTTAAAAATTTGCAGCTCTTTATGTGCCATTTTTTAAAATTTGATGGTTACATTTTTATGAGAAAATATTGGTGAAAGGGAAATAACTTCTATAAACTATTGTACTAAGTTTGTAGTAAGAACATTTTTTTAAAAATTTCCTTTTTAATTTGAACAGATATCATTTTTAAGAGAGAAGTACACAGATCTTGAGATTGAAGTTGATGGGGGAGTTAGTCCATCAACCATTCAACATTGTGCTGATGTAAGTGTAATGATAAAAATATTCAAAGTTGTTCAATCCTCAGCATACAGTGTTGAAAAAGAAATTTTGTAAGATTTTCAAGGGTTTTTGTGCGCAATAGATATACAATTGTTTCAATGGGTGGCACTGTAGTTCCCAGGTCATCTATCCAAATTTTTTTCAGACTGGGAGCTACAGACCTGCAGCTAGTTGAAGAGCTGACATTATTAGAGCTGTTTTAACAATAGCTTGGAGTTTGGGCAATACGTGACAAAGGGCTATATATATATGATTTGAGCCTAAAATGGCCCCCTTAAATGAACATCATCATTTTTAGAATAATTCTTTGTTTTCTGTGAACAGATATACATATAAAGTTTTTTCATAATCTTCATTTTGATTTAAGTGCCCACAATTTAGAAATATGAAATCATAAAGTTGACATTTTCCTGCCATTTTTGCATTTTTAGCTTAAAATGGCTCATTTTCAAGCCGTTTTTCTTTAAGAAAACATGGAGCGATTGCTTGAACAAACAAAATATTTTCACCAAAGATGTATCAATCCAGTACTAATAAGTGACGAAAAGTTCGTTCTTGTTCAAAGTGTCGCTCTATATTTCCCATTCGAAAAAAGATACGAAAAATGTTAATATTAAATGAATGATTTTGATTGAATTATTGTATTTCAGGCTGGTGCTACCATGATTGTGTCAGGCAGTGCTGTAGTTAACAGTGATAATCCCAAAGAGACAATAACCTATATGAGGGACATTGTCAATCAGGCGATTCAAAAGACCCCTGCGTAGGAAGTCAACCTCATATCAGTGCCATCAGTATATATCATGTATACTCTTCCTAAGGAACAAAAGATTTACTGTCAGTGAGTGGAGAGAACTGATAATAGTAGATCTGGACTGTCTTCTTCCCAAGCTAGACCCATACATACAAATGTAGGAGCTAGTGTTGCATTCCTTGACCTTGACTTGCTACTCTGGAAGTGTTCATTATTCAAGGTCAAGTGACCTCTTGCATAATTAATATCTCTGATTATTTATATTGAATTGTTCATTGATTGAAATATTTTATATATGTGCTAGTTCTCATTGCTAGGGCATTAATTGCAACTCTTGAATGATAATAAGGTATTGAAATATTTTAATGCAAAGATTAATTTTTCTTAACTGTTATGTGTTTTGAGATTGCTTTAGTTACACAATTTGTTAGACACTTGAATGAAAAAGAAAAAGTCTACTCTTCATCATTTATTCATGTAAATTCATGTAAATTGAACAAGACATATTTATGTAAAAGTGTAAAGTTATTAATACAGACATGGATAATTCTATGTAATTCATTCATTTTATACATGTACTGTACAGTATGCAGTGTAAGTATTATTCATTAACTCTATACATGTATGTTTACAACTGGAAGGATTGTTGAAAAAAACATGAAAGGTTTGAAATTTACAATCATTTTTTTCATTGTCATTAGAATGATCAGAAGAAACTTAATGATACATGTTACAAATCCATGTGTCATGTGACTGTTTAATTTGTTGCATAGATTTATTGTAGGTCAAGATTTGAATGTTGCTTATGTCATCACTGCATATCATCACTATCAAACATGAAAAGATAATATTGAAAAAATTAAATATAATTGTAGCTGAATCCTATTTTACATGTAAAACAAAATGTGAATTATTTATAGCCCATGATCTTAGTTTTGATTGTTGATACTATCTGGACAAAATTTTGGTCCAACATGAATGCATTCAGGTTTGTCTTAAATCAGTTTTACTTTGTTATAAAATACAATAAACTTTTCCATATGTATTTTTGATTTAAATATTTCTTTTATCAAAATAAAGTTGTCTCTTTTTTCTCTAGAGATAACAAAAAAAGAATTGGCGTCTTGCCAAAAAACAAACCAATGATATAAAATCGCACATGCGCATTTTAAGACTAAACTCGGGAGAGCATGGCACAGTATGGCATAGCGCACACTAACCAGCAGGAACCCTGGTTTCTCCACGAACTGCACATTTATACATACATGTACTAGTATTAGTAGCATATCCATTCCTTTCACACGAATGAAATTTCATTTCTCTCTTTGTTTAAACCCAGTTGCTCTGACAAAAATGAATATTGGATTTAAAATGATTGTGGTCTGTTAAGCTGCTGCCTGATTGGTATCATGTAAATGGATAGAAGAGGCATCCTTGCTGGTGAGGGTGCATGAAATGATAAACCCCTCCATCCCAACAACGAAAAACGTTAAATTGAAAAAATCTCATATATAAACCTACATGTACGTGTATTTGCATGCTATAGTCCGGCACAAATGCCATGTGTGTGTGTGTGTGTGTGTGTGTGTGTGTATATATATATATATGTGTGTGTATAAACCTACGTGTATTTGCAGGCTATAGTCAGGCACAAATGCCATGTGTGTGTATATATACTAGCGGAAAAAAGAAACTGTGCGTTATAAAATTTAGTATAATTTTTCTATATCTATTGTTTGTATTTATAAACAATCGATACTGGTAATGTTTTTGACAATACCGGATGGTAACCGTCCGGGTGCACGGACTTTTTCATGGTTAGTGAGCACCTGTTGTTTATTGAAGAATTTGTACGCACGAGTTTTACGGGCCAATATTTGGAATAAGAACTGTAAAGGATTTGTTTTAAACTTTTTTTGTTAAGGAAATCACTTCAGTTTCAACAAAATTTACCCCTATGTCATGCCACGACTCAACGAAAACCAACGTAATCGTGCTGTTGGAATGCTGCAAGCTGGAATGGCACAAAATACTGTAGCAAGACACTTTGGAGTTCATCGGAACACCATCCAGTCATTATGGAGACATTTTCAACAATCTGGCAACAGTCAGGATCGACCGCGCTCTGGGCGACCTCGTGTGACGTCACGTCAACAGGACAACCACATTAGACTTGTGCATCTGAGAAATCGTTTCCAGACAGCAAGTTTGACTTCCCGTAGCATTCCAGGCATTCGACCAATTAGTCCAAGAACTGTGCGTAATCGTCTGCGCGAGCAAAACATCAGACCAAGACGTCCAGCGGTGCGCCCAGTACTGCTTCAACGTTATCGTATCGCCAGACTGGCGTGGTGCACACGACATCTGCGATTCAGAATACAGGACTGGGCCAATATTCTGTTCACTGATGAATCCAGATTTCATTTGGATAGCAGTGACGGCCGTTGTAGGGTGTATCGTCGCGTTGGGGAGCGTTACCAGGACGCTTGTGTTGTGCAACGTCGACAATTTGGTGGAGGTAGCGTTATTGTGTGTGTGTGGGGGGGGGGTATCAGCACGTGGAAGGACACCTCTAAAAATTGTCATTGGAAATCTCACCGGCGTACGCTATCGAGATGAAATTATTCAGCGTCATGTGATACCCTTCATACAGAGACATCAAAATCACATCACTCTGCAGCAAGACAACGCCAGGCCACACGTTGCACGTGTAGTCAGGGACTTGTTTGTTCAACAGAATGTCGATGTCTTGCCTTGGCCAGCTATTTCCCCCGATTTGTCGCCGATTGAGAACGTCTGGGATGCAATGGAAAGACGTTTACGCCGTTTACCAAATCAGCCATCCCTCAAGCATTTCTGAACGCTTTAGTGGCATCAATGAGGCGTCGCTGTCAAGCATGCATGAACGCAAATGGTGGTTACACGCGTTATTAATTTTGTTAAATCAATTTTAAATAACAGTGACTTTCGAGTGTGCTGAAATTGACGTTATTCGACGTTGACATTAATGTGCTGTGAGATGTTGTTACGAATACATGTGTTAACAGTATTACAAAAAATAAAATTTGTTCATTGTAATTTTTAAATGTTTTTTCATATATTAAATAATGCCCAGTTTCTTTTTTCCGATAGTGTGTGTATATATATATATATATATATATATATATATATATATATATATATATATATATATATATATATATATATATATAATCAAAAAAAGGAACAGTTCCAAAGTTTCTATTCACTAGCGCTTTCTGGATTTAAATCCTTCTTCAGGTCAACGTACATAAGTTATAAGTCATAACTTATGTACGTTGACCTGAAGAAGGATTCTATTCACTAGCACTTGGAAGGATGTAAATCCAGAAAGCGCTAGTGAATAGAAACTTTGGAACTGTTCATTTTCTTTTTGTGATTATTCATACTGTGTGATATCACCTTTCACTCTTTTTGGAATATATATATATATATATATATATATATATATATATATATATATATATATATATATATATATATATTGTGCATGACATTTTTCTAACTTTTGCAATGCCATTGAAAAAAATTTAAAAAGCATTCAACTTGTATAGATTTTATTTTCTCATCATAAATACATAAGGATACAATAACACAATTCGTTATTCTAGATAATGTGCGGTGATTGTGTGGCATATAATTCGTCGCGATTAAATAATTGTTTTACAAGTTAACACACTTAATATCTTTATATGACGCCGCCTGGGGTGGTTGTTGGCAAATTCGGTTGGTTTGGCCCCGGTTGATTCTGAAGAACACCAGGTAAATTTGCTGCATTTAATGCCTCTGGTGTAGTGACTGCTGACTGGAGGTTCTGAAGCAAGTTACCCACTGCTCCCGGAGTCGTCAATGGTAAGGGAGTTGTTACGACGGACTGAAGATTCTGGGCTAAACCAGCGACTGATCCAGTGTTATTCGCCGCTTGTTGGAGAGTTTGGACCAATCCAGATACTGACCCTGGGGTATTCAATGGAACTGGCGTAGTTACGGAAGATTGCAGATTTGGCGCTGAACCAGCCAACGATCCTAGATTACCGGTATTTGCCGCTTGTTGAAGAGTCGAGACCAAACCAGATACCGAACTCGGTGTTGTTGCAGCTTGCTGAAGATTCTGGACCAAGTCAGCCACTGCAGCAGGCGTCGTTACTGGTAAGGCAGACTGTAGATTTTGCGCTGAACCAGTCAACGATCCTAGATTACCGGAATTTGCCGCTTGTTGAAGAGTCGAGACCGAACCTGATACCGAACTCGGTGTTGTTGCAGCTTGCTGAAGATTCTGAACTAAGTCAGCCACTGCGGCAGGCGTCGTTACTGGTAAGGCAGACTGGGCTAAACCAGCCACTGATCCTGGGTTATTCGCCGCTCCCCGGATAGTCTGGACTAAGCCAGATACTGACCTCGGTGTCGTCGCTGCCTGCCTAAGAGTCGAGACCAAGTCGCCTACTGCTGCAGGGGTAGTCAGTGGTACCGGCGTCGTTACGACAGACTGAAGGTTCCCGGCTAATCCTGCCACTGAGCCCGGGCTAGTTGCTGCCTGCTGGATAGTCGAAACCAAACCTGATACCGAACTCGGTGTTGTTGCAGCTTGCTGAAGATTCTGGACCACGTCAGCCACTGCGGCAGGCGTCGTTACTGGTAAGGCAGACTGTAGATCCTGAGCTAATCCAGTCACTGATCCTGGGTTAGTTGCTGCCTGCTGGACTGTCTGGATCAAGCTTCTCGCTGGTGCTGGTGTGGTGAGTGGTACTGGAGTAGTCGCAACAGACTGGACATTTCCCGCTGGTGCTGGTGTGGTGAGTGGTACTGGAGTAGTCGCAACAGACTGGACATTTCCGGCTGAACTAGTCACTGACTCTGGGGTAGTTGCCCTCCCTTCTAGAATCTGGGCTAAGCGGGATACAGGGTCTGGGGTAGTTGCACTCGGTTCTAGAATCTGGGCTAAGCGGGATACTGGGTCTGGGGTTGTTGTCCCTTGTTGAAGATCCTGGACTACTTCCGGTTGGAATGTTGTTGTCTGCTGAGGATTCTGGGTTTGTACGCTTTCGGTTGTTGTTGTTGTTGGGGTTGATGCAGTAGTTACAGGTTTGGTAGTGGTGGATGGTTGGTTCACGGCAGGAGTACCAGGACTTTGTGTTCGGGATTCCGTGTTTGCCTGTGAAGTCCTGTCCCGTATGATTGTGTCACGACTGCTTGACTTAGATTCCGTCGCCGGTGCTGGTGTTCCGTTTGGCTGTGAATCACTGCCTCGCCTTACCGTACTGCTGCTGCTAAAACTCGATTCTTTCTTCGTTTTCTTAGACGGAGTTTTCAAACTAAGGAGGGCTATTTCAAGGGCCGATAGCGTTTCAGTGATTGGTTGAGTAGACGATACCTCTTCAATCGTCTCTGTAGTGTCCGTTGACCCATTTGCACTGATTTGGTTCAAAACTTTACGTTCACTTTTTGTCAGTTCTTGGATAGTTTCCTTTGATGGGGTTTTTAACTTTAGAAGGCCCAATTCCAAACCAGAAGACGACTCGCTCACTGGCTCAATGGATGTAACGTTTTTGACGGTTTCGATGTTTTGGTTACTAGATCCTGTAGATGCAGACGATGCAGACTGATTGGGTCTTCTCTCAACATTTGACTCAGACGATCTGCGTTCCGTGTTTTCGTCATTATTACGATCATTGTTCCCTACAACTGGAACATTGTCCAAAGCGCCCCCTGTTGCCCCGGAAAGTGAATCCGTAACTTGTTTGGTCGGAAGAGAACCCAGTAGACCATTTCCGGTGAGGGAATCCGTGACTTGCTTGGTCGGCAAAGAGTCGAGAACACCACCCCCGGTGAGGGAATCTGTTAGTTGTTTTGTTGGAAGAGAGCCCAGAAGACCACCGCTTGATTGACCACCTCCGGTCAAGGAATCCGTGAGTTGTTTAGTTGGAAGAGAACTTAGTAAGCCACCACCGCCTGATTGACCCCCTACTCCTCCCAGAATAGAACCTAGCCCCAGCTGGGCATTTACATGTCCATGTAACACCAAACAGGTGAGCGTGATGTGGAAGATCATGTCGTAATGTAAACCAGTTCGTTACAACACAGGGATAATAACTGGTCTTATATAGGGACAGAGTTATAACAGCTTGCATAGAATGTCGTAATATTGCGATGCTGGTTTGATGTTATTGATAGTTGACAGTTTTTCATCAAAGTTTTGTCTGCCATCAATTCGTCAAACCAATTTTAATTTCAAATTGGTTTACTGCGTTGTTTTATGTTTTTCATGCACTTTAATACAATTAATATACACATATAATCTTACACATCTATATTTGAGTTTTACAATTAATTTTAAAACAAATGTTGATATGTTGGAAGAAGGTGGTCTAACTAGGAGAAACAATGTCTTTAGCAGTACGGATAAGGAACTGATCGGATAACATACATGTACATGTAGCAACACGTTCAATTAAAAAAAAAAACCCAATCGTTTTCAGTTATGTATACACGCTGAGTACGAAACTCAATATGAAATGAAAGTCTACTAATCATGATAATATAACACTGAGGTAAAATATGTCTTTTCAATTTATTAACCAGAAATTTATTCGAAATTATTTTTCTATTTTACGTGTAAATTTTAAAATGAATGTAAGCAAGTTTCGGTCTTACGCTACAGTAAAGTAATTCATCATGGGATTCGATGAATGAATCCTCTTTAACACAAACAGAAATTCATTTGTAATTTTTTTTTTTATTAGAACATTTTTTTTATATTGTATGAATAATTTTGAATTTCTTCTAATGTTAAATAACGCGTATAAAAATATTTTTGAATTTTTGTTCATATCCAAAGCACATAAATATCTTTTTTG
This sequence comes from Magallana gigas, assembly GCF_963853765.1. NCBI lineage: Eukaryota > Metazoa > Mollusca > Bivalvia > Ostreida > Ostreidae > Magallana > Magallana gigas. Next base: position 12,424,505 of record NC_088857.1, read on the forward strand.
AAAGAAATCATGAAATAATATGTTCACATGTCTCGTTAAAAAAACATCAAGGAAAAGTGATCTTCCGATTTCTTTTGTAATTTGATACCTAAACGTGTGTATTATCAAAAAATTTATTAGTATGAACCGTCACTTCTGACAAATTCAACAGCAAACCTTACATCAAATGTAAAACTCCGAACCTTTCAATAAAAAGATAATCGTTTAAATTTTCTATTTTTAAAAATGACCCCCCCCCCCCCACGATGTTTTTTTTTTTAAATCTTTGGTTTTTTTTGTATATTTAATCAAAATTTGATACATCTACTGTGTTCCTCGACTGAAGTTTTTTGTTGTCCATCGATCTCAATAGATCATCGTAATAAAAAGGTCACCTATAATTTTACAATTATGACAACGCAAACAATGTATGATCGATTTTGTTTAATAATATATTGTACAAACGATGCTTAAAGCAAAATTTTAGTCAGGATAAAACAAATAATTATCATATGAAATGAAAAAAACCCCCCAAAACACAGGTTATATTTAAAATGTAATTAAAAACTTCGACAGTTCGAAAGTTAGGAAACGTAGAATCTCTAACGCACAAGTTTGCAGTAAGTGTGATTTTGTTAACTACATGCAACTGCATTAATTGAATATTTTACAATTACAAAATGCACCCGTACTTACATTGTACATGTAGTAAAATGTATGAACTGTGTATTAAGTAATTACATTTACAAATTTTGCTGTAGGGCTTTTTGTCCTTAAGAATCCAGACCTATTCCTTTTTTAATTAAAGGGAGTAAGTAACATTTTTTTTGGAAGAAATATTTTTATAAATGATTTTTTTCCCAATGCGAAGTGAAAGTACATGTAACTATATGTGTGTATATAATATAATTTGTAAAAAATAAAAAAAAAGTTCATTAACAACTTCATTTTTTACATTTAGCAATCAATATTGTTCAAATAATGTATGAAAATAATTTTTTAAGAGAAAACTGAGCAATTTATCCATTGATTAGCGAAACTATGTCAAGATACATGTATATTTATAAATGTCGAATTTTGACGTAATGAAATTTGTACTATCTTCCAGGTTGTTTAAACATCTTTGTTTATTAATTCATCAAAGTGAGAATTATAATGAATAACATTATACCAGATTAAAAATTGGTTTGAGAACAGCCAAAAATTGAATTTGTCTGAAAACATGTTAAAATGATTTTTTTTAAAAAAGGAATGCATTCGAATTATGGAGATTATGATCAGAAAAAATGCCTACATGCTTTACAAATGCATTTCTAATGATCAAAGTGTAGTGTCAGTCGTGTAAGTTTTTTTTTTTACATGTAACATTGGTTCAACATAAGGATTTTGTTTATCTTTTCATTTTGAAGGGCGATTATTTCAATCCTTCTCCTGGGAGAACAAGAACGCTAACTCTTATAATTGAATCATTTTGATAACTCAGAACAGACCATGCACAATTAGCATAACTATTAAATAATCAATATAAATTCAATATAATAGATAATGTATATCCAAAGCTGTGTATGATCTGTTCAAAACAGCAGATGTTGCATTTCGAGATCAAACATTTGCTTTTTCTTTTGTACTAAACTTTCATCTTTATAATGCCAGTTACTTCGCTTTGTCTTGGATACAAGTATCAGGCTTTGAATATCATGTATAAATAATTATGATTGTTAAATAATCATTCTCAATTTGTAATTCTATCATAGATTCTAAACTTGACTAATTAAAATGATAAATTTTATTTTGGATGAATTTCTACCGGTGTTCACGGCATTAATGAGTTACTAGTATTTCCTGCAACGGTCGCAGCCCCGGAAATTTATAGATTTTATTCATAAGATTTTTTAACGGTTTTAACTTAAAAGTTGAATGAAGTTTTTTCAGTAGATATTTTCCCTATTTTTTGTCCTAATTAGAATAAAGCTACAAATGATTTGAGTACTGTAGAATCAAAGACCTTAAAGTCAAACCATCAAACGTTTGTAGCTACAAGACTCAAAGCATTTCCTGCTTTACATCCATTTATTTAATTAATGGCGAATTAATCGCTTATATGAATTTTCTACGTACATCGTACTAGCTAACACTCTCCTCCCCCCCCCCCCCCCCCTCCTCCGATTTGTGTTCAATCAGTCATAAAATGATTGTTCTCAGAAAATGACGATTGATTTGTAATTAACAACGTTATATCAAGACAATTTTAATTGCATTTCAATTGGTCAGTGTTTTCAATCAATAGACTTTAGACAGGGTACAATCAATTTTTGACTTATGTCTGAGATTGCTTCATGACGTTGGGACCAGAATATATGCCAGTATTGATCAATTGCCATTGGTTTATATTTAGCTTAATTGAACACTCGGTTCAATTGAGCTTTTTTTTTTATCACATGTTGTTCATTGTCCGTCCATCAGTCTGTCTGTCTTTAACCTTTTCGCATTTTTGACATCTTCTTCATTATAATTAGGCCGACACACATGATACATCCCAAAAGTAAGTCTCAGTGATGCTCTTTTTATATATTGTATTTATGTAATATCATATACCTAGTAGTGTATCAGCCCTGATACACGTGTTTTGGACTAGGTGAGACAGCAACTGGAAGCTTGGGCTGTATCGCCCTCGGGGCTGATATTTCTCTGTCTCAGCCCGTCGTCAAGGCTTAGGGGGTTTATTGCCCTCAAATTTAAAATCGCTTATTTCCAAATATCTTTGCTTTAGATTAAGACTAATTTGTAAAATAATGATAGAATAACAAATAAATAATACAAAGCATCACCTGAAACGTCTGAATATTGTTATTTATTACTGAAAATTGAAAAATAATATATCAAAAATAGCGCCAAATAGTGATATGTATCTAAGCAAGGGGAGGTAACCTACAAAACGGTTGCGTATTCAGAACAATAGCACGCTTTATTTAATTATATCAATCATCATTGAAATTATGGAGGATATAGAGAAGGATGGAACGAGAATTTATCTTAGAAAACCAGAGATTAGACTGTAAAAATTAAGTGATTAAAGTAACGGACGCGCTTATGAACACAGGGGCTCGGTTTTCAGACACTGAAATTTATAACAATTTATTCCCGAATAAAAAAAATAACATAAATGGTAATTCAATATATGTTCAATGGTATCGAAATAAAATCCGCCGTTAAATTCGCCCTTTATCGTCGCTTTAAAAAAATGTGTATCATAAATATGTACATTAAAAAAAGTAAAGGGACGACACTCGCCATCTTGGATTTCAGGGGGGCCTCAATTCACAGTTTATTTTCAACAATTCATCCCCTTTGCCTACCGGTTTCTGGCGAGATATAGGTCACAAAGTGTTCCAATGACCTCTCCCTATACTTTATATATTTACACATGCAGTATTAACCACCCAGTGACCCTAAACGTCCTTGATACCAGCCCATGTTCATTGAAAGCAACGGAAGTTTGCATCGAGCGACGCGACGCCTAGCGGTCTGTGTTTCAGACGCTAAACTCTCTTCTACTGTATTTCAAACGACAATGGTTTGTCAACAAAGTCCGACAACTCTTACATATAAAAAAAAGAATAAAAACGAACGAGTTTTGTAATTCTGAAACAAATCTTAGCTTCTTCATCATAAATTATATTCCTTATTTGGATTTGGAGTAAAAGTCTTTGATTTTATATATATGATACATGTATAAACAACAACACACTGTTGTTTTGATCTCGTCCCTGGTATCAGCCCTTCGGGCTTGGGCCGATACCAACCGCTCAAGCTGATACCAGAAAGCATTGAAAGCTTTGTCACTGCATTGAATCAGAAGTTAAGAAGATCGTCGAAACTCAGGAAATCACAAAAATTATAATGATATGGGCTGGAAAATTAAAATAACTCGCAGATTGTTTTTAATTTGAAAAGTCTGAAAAATTATCAAATCATCAAAAGAATGAAACATGACTAGTACATATGTGTATATCATTCTGAATTTGATGGGTTTTTTTCATTACTTTTACTTAGAAAATATTCACAGAGGTATAATAAGCCTGTGTATGCCCCTTTCACATAGAGCATATATACATGTACATGTGCTCCATGTTAAAGAGCAAATACATGTTCAGGTTGACATTTCGGTGATTATTTGTAAATAAATAACGCAAGTGACCATAAAGAGAAATGGTAAATTCCGATTTGAAAAAAAAATCAAGTATAACGTAGATACAGTGTTTATAATATCTGTTCAAAAATAAAGAAAGTTTCATTTATAACAAAAATTAAAAAAACAAACTAGATTATAGTTCATACCTAGTGCAGGCACAGCTACGATACTACATACATGTATTTGGTTGACTCTATGATCTGACAAAACTTGTCAACGTTACGATTTCGCCACCGGTATACTACGTTGTTCGAGTACATGTACAGTAGTTGGCCATAATTTAGTTCTCAAAATGGTCGACGTAGATCTCGTCATATCACCTGAAGTTTTTTGACTAACTTCTTCTTACAACAAAGTAAAAATGACTAGGCAAACATATATATTACTTTGTATTATATCATAGGATATGAAATATTTTTGCAATTTTCCTCATTAATGCCCCAGTCACACATTCACGGATCAACTCCACGGTTCTACTACGTAATATTTCCCACGGTTCACACCGGAAAATCAAATAACCGTTAATGCCCCAGTCACACATTCACAGATCAACTCCTAGGTTCTACTACGGAATATTCTCCACGGTTGACACCGGAAAATCTAATGATACGGAGTTAGTACGGATGCACTACGGAATGGATACAAATTGATACATGTATACGAATTACTACGGATTTATACGGAGTTAAAACGTCCTAAAACGGTTTATAGTCTGTCCCAAGTTATTGCTTCCATCAATTTTTGATGATTTTTTATAAAAATACACATACCTGTGAAAGAAATACAATTGAAATCGATGAAAGGGAATATATCCAAGATATCTTCATTGAAAAATTATCCCTTTTCACTCGTAAAATTTCACAGGAACGAAAACAAGTTTCTTACGGAGATTTGTAATGGGAAATGTTTACATCTTTTCTCCATTCGGAATACACTCGGAATACATCGCGCAATTTTTTAACATTATCATCCGGGCTTAATAATGGCTAATGCAATGCAAAATCTCCGTAGACTTTCAATTTTTGGATGTGTATTGAAACCCGAAGCGGTAGAGGGGGCGTTTCAAAACAGATAATCTGGACATTTTTCATATTAGTGGATGAACGTAGTTTGAGCACAAAGGTATTTACTATTATTGAAATATCAAGCAAAAAGTGGTGGAAGCAAAAACTCGGGACAGAGTATAGTAAGTTTTTCTAAGGAAGTACTACGGTGGTTTCATCCATAGTGGAATTTTGAACATGTTCAAAAATTGTCGCAGCTATACAAGTATTGCTACGTTTGGATACGATAACAGACGGAAAAGCCACGGGTCAATACATATCGCCACGAATGACTCCGGGTCGCTTCCGTAGCTAATCCGGCATTTAATCCGTGAATGTGTGACTGGGGCATTATAACGATTGAAAGCTTTGTCACTGCATTGAATCAGAAGTTAAGAAGATCGTCGAAACTCAGGAAATCACAAAAATTATAATGATATGGGCTGGAAAATTAAAATAACTCGCAGATTGTTTTTAATTTGAAAAGTCTGAAAAATTATCAAATCATCAAAAGAATGAAACATGACTAGTACATATGTGTATATCATTCTGAATTTGATGGGTTTTTTTCATTACTTTTACTTAGAAAATATTCACAGAGGTATAATAAGCCTGTGTATGCCCCTTTCACATAGAGCATATATACATGTACATGTGCTCCATGTTAAAGAGCAAATACATGTTCAGGTTGACATTTCGGTGATTATTTGTAAATAAATAACGCAAGTGACCATAAAGAGAAATGGTGAATTCCGATTTGAAAAAAAAATCAAGTATAACGTAGATACAGTGTTTATAATATCTGTTCAAAAATAAAGAAAGTTTTATTTATAACAAAAATTAAAAAAAAAAACTAGATTATAGTTCATACCTAGTGCAGGCACAGCTACGACACTACATACATGTATTTGGTTGACTCTATGATCTGACAAAACTTGTCAACGTTACGATTTCGCCACCGGTATACTACGTTGTTCGAGTACATGTACAGTAGTTGGCCATAATTTAGTTCTCAAAATGGTCGACGTAGATCTCGTCATATCACCTGAAGTTTTTTGACTAACTTCTTCTTACAACAAAGTAAAAATGACTAGGCAAACATATATATTACTTTGTATTATATCATAGGATATGAAATATTCTTGCAATTTTCCTCATTAATGCCCCAGTCACACATTCACGGATCAACTCCACGGTTCTACTACGTAATATTTCCCACGGTTCACACCGGAAAATCAAATAATCGTTAATGCCCCAGTCACACATTCACAGATCAACTCCTAGGTTCTACTACGGAATATTTTCCACGGTTGACACCGGAAAATCTAATGATACGGAGTTAGTACGGATGCACTACGGAATGGATACAAATTGATACATGTATACGAATTACTACGGATTTATACGGAGTTAAAACGTCCTAAAACGGTTTATAGTCTGTCCCAAGTTATTGCTTCCATCAATTTTTGATGATATTTAATAAAAATACACATACCTGTGAAAGAAATACAATTGAAATCGATGAAAGGGAATATATCCAAGATATCTTCATTGAAAAATTATCCCTTTTCACTCGTAAAATTTCACAGGAACGAAAACAAGTTTCTTACGGTGATTTGTAATGGGAAATGTTTACATCTTTTCTCCATTCGGAATACACTCGGAATACATCGCGCAATTTTTTAACATTATCATCCGGGCTTAATAATGGATAATGCAATGCAAAATCTCCGTAGACTTTCAATTTTTGGATGTGTATTGAAACCCGAAGCGGTAGAGGGGGCGTTTCAAAACAGATAATCTGGACATTTTTTCATATTAGTGGATGAACGTAGTTTGAGCACAAAGGTATTTACTATTATTGAAATATCAAGCAAAAAGTGGTGGAAGCAAAAACTCGGGACAGAGTATAGTAAGTTTTTCTAAGGAAGTACTACGGTGGTTTCATCCATAGTGGAATTTTGAACATGTTCAAAAATTGTCGCAGCTATACACATGTACAAGTATTGCTACGTTTGGATACGATAACTATGGTGGCATATCTCTGCCCCTTATGTGCAAGTTATTTTTCTATTAATTATGTGGACATGCAAGATAAATATGTTGACATGCAAGATAATTATGTCAACATGCAACATAACTATGTTGACATGCAAGAAAACTGCAATCAAATAAGAGTTATAAAAAATCTCAAATATCGCATTATGTGACATTCAGGATGCTAGATACGCTACCTATTGATGTCAACATGCAACTTATTTATGTTAACATGCAACTTCTTTATGTCGACATGCAACTTCTTTATGTCGACATGCAACTTAGTTATGTTAACATGCAATTTCTTTATGTCGACATGCAACTTATTTATGTCGACATGCAACTTAGTTATGCTAACATGCGACTAAGTTATATTGACATACAACTTATAAGTTGCATGTCAACATATTTATCTCGCATGTTAACATAATTAGTTGCATGTCAACATATTCATCTCGCATGTCAACATAAGTAAGTTGCAGTTGACATAATGAGTTGCATGTTGACATAAATAAGTTGCATGTTGACATAAATAAGTTGCATGTCAGCATATTTATCTTGCATGTTAACATAAATAAGTTGCATGTCGACATAAAAAGGTAGCATCTAGCATCTTGGATGTCACAAGTGGGCGATATTTGAGATTTTTTGAGATTTTGTATACCAGGTAATTCTTATCTGATTGCAATTTTCTTGCATGTCAACATAGTTATGTTGCATGTCGACATATTTGATGGAAAAATAACTTGCACACAAGGGGCAGAGATATGCCACCATAGATAACAGACGGAAAAGCCACGGGTCAATACATATCGCCACGAATGACTCCGGGTCGCTTCCGTAGCTAATCCGGCATTTAATCCGTGAATGTGTGACTGGGGCATTATAACGATGTAAAGGCTCGCATTCAATATAAAGTGAGACTACTCGAAATGTCAACTAGCCTACAACTTTTCCTAGGTCAAGGAAATTCGGATTTCGTTTTTTGACCTTTGTAACCGTATTATTACCATTTTTTCACATAATTTCAATGATATTAAAATCTGAACAGTATGTAAACCAAGCTATGTGTTGATACATACTGTCTTTCTGCTTTGTTTAATTGGGCCTAGAAATCTGGTTACTAGTATATATCTTTTCTAAATAAACTATTGGCGATTTGTGAACCCTTTTACGAACAATTACTGATGAGAAGCAGTCTACTTACAGTTTTATCCATCACATTATACTTTGGTCTTATTGTAAATCAAACTGTTTGGATTTTGAAAGCATGTTTTTGGTTGTCTCTGGGGACTTTGAAATGGGATTCAGTCATCTCGCGGTTACCTAATCTTACAACTTCCACTTCGAGGTACGATTTTTCCATTACTCCGGTCGTCTGTATTTCAAAACTTTACAGAACAGTTTCGGCTGTTTTTTCCGTTCATCCTTCCAGTTTTATTTATGTAAAAATCCCAAATCTGACACCTGTATTACGACTTGTTTCTGTCTTCCCATACTTTTTCTGTGGTTCGTCGCCATGTTGTTTTGCAGACGATAAATGTTTACCAAAGGGGAATAACTCCAAAAATAAAATTGGCAAAAACAGAAAAAAAGTCGGAGAATCTTAATTCTTGGCATCAAAGAAAAATATGCTCTTTTTCCTTTTAAATTGTACCTTACAGGAAAAAATGTTACGGCGGCCATTTTGGGAACTAAATTGTATATTACCTACAATTGTCCCAAGAAAAGCCACGCGGCTCCTTTGAATAGTAACCCTTAAGAAAACCAAACAATGAATATATTGATACAACGGTCTGTGAAAGCTCCATTTCCGTCAGAATTAGACCTCTATACTTAAATGTTTAACACAGGAAGGCAAGAATACTGTTGACTTCGGAATTGCAACAGTCATATATATACAAAATGAAAAAAAAATGCGTCGTAATTTAAATTATCAATCAAATAATACCCCCAAACCATTGACGCGAGACAACTATTTGCGACTGAGTAGCAATTTTATATTGTAGAATTCTGTTCTGTTAGAAGAGATTTCCAGAAATAAATTACAAACTGATGAAAATAAATTTGAAAATAAAATTCTGGAATCTTTATTTCTATCTTCGATAGCCTATTAATTAAACAAAATCACTATATGGACATGTTAAATGCTCATAAATGACTGTAATCTGTATTAAATTTGGATTTTTTATAAAGTTAGTCTTAAACATCTTTAAATTTCACATTTTCCCTTTCGAATATAAAAAGCGGATGATTTATTAATGTTGGTATATTTAAAACTTATATGACTGGACCACGGGAGGGGTGGGGTAGGGTGCGGTGGGGTTGGGGTTGGGGTTCAGAACATCAGAGTCTTTTTCATAATTGCAATTAACAAATTTTAACAACAACCCCCCCCCCCCCCCCCACGTTAGTTGGATAGAAGAGATTAATTAATGATATAGATTTACTTCCCTTTTAATAAAAAATGCTTTCTAAACCACATTTAAACATAAATCGATCTTCTATATATGAATATATGTCTGGGTTTTTTTCTTCCAGAATTAAGAATTTTCTATTCAACATCCCTGGTATCTCGGATTTTCTTTTGTAACAGTCATAATTGACGATGTTTTTATCAACAAACTGCGCAAAAACTGACATATTGAATATATCTTTCATCAATTAAATATAAAATACGCAAAAAATAATAAAATAAATTACTTTTCCTGCAGCATTTATTGCTTTGGTATAAATTGAGGGTAGAAACTCTTCGAACTATTCCAGGGTCGGCTTATATTAATCACCATGATTTCGAAAGCCTTTATCCTAATTAGCTGTGTTCTTATAGTCTCCGCTCGAAGATCTCTACGGTTACCATTCACCGGGGATAACGTTAACAGAGGCTTTCAGGACGGGACAACACTGAGGTCAAACACTCTGCAGAATGGCATCAGGCAACCGTCTGACCTGCTAGGTATCAGTGGGAGCAATGTACCCATCGCCGGTTCCGGTAACGATATGGTCACCTACGACATCAAGACCCAGCCCACGTGCAGGGAGATCCAGCGAGCTCCTGTGGGATTGCGCGAATGCGGATGGAATGCCGGACTTAGTAGAAATGTGGACCAGTTCTATCTGAATGGAAGGATCGCCGCCTACAAGATACAGTGGGAGCACGGTTCGTGGTCGGAGTGGTACGTCCCGGGGGTGAATGACATTGACATCAAGTTCAATGTCCAGACAACTTACTGCAAGGACTATGACGTCAGACCCAACTCCATGAGGAGATGGTGGGCTTACTTCAACGAGTACACCCACATCGTCATTCTGTGCGAGGACGAAACGAAAAAAATCTAAGCTGAACAGACATTGAGGTTCTTTGTTAACTTAAATAAAGCATGGCCAACTTGTAATTGTTTTTATTTTATTTTTGTTAAATTTTCTCAAGCATTGTATTTGTTTTTACGATCAACATATTTTTAATGCCATCAAAATGGAAGTGCTTATGAATTAAATAACATCATTTAAAGCACAATAATAGTAAAATGGAGGAGTTATTATGACAATGCGATTAGCGTTTTTAAATACAACAGATATCATAACATATTAAACGTTTATCAAAACAGTTTTAATAATTTTACGTTTCTATTTTTACAAGTCTTAACATTCTGATGATATACAAATGGTATGTGAGCATTATTTTCTGTCGTCAGGACGACATTTAAATTACTGAAGAGGAATCGAAATGATAACGATTGTCAATGTTGTGTTATTCATTTATCTTGGTTATTTTATGTACATTAATAAGTTCAATTTAATTTTATATGCAAACTGGTATCAAGCTGATTCCAAGGGAAGCGTATTGCGGCCAATGGATATTAGTCGTACATGTACACAAGTATATGAGATACTTTATCGTTAGTAAAAGTGATAGAACAGACAAAAAACATATAAAAATAATCAAAATAGTTTGTCTTTATATCTTAAAATCTTTGCATGATAATCATAAATTGAGCATTTTTATTCAATCGATTTTCTATTTGAATTTGAAGAGTGAACTAATTTCCATTTTTATCCCATTGTTCCATCTAATATAAAAAAAAAGAAACGTTCTTTGCCAGTAAAACCAGCCAATGAGGTTCATTTTCATTAAATATTTAATTTTATTGAGTGGAAATGCCCATATGCATGTAAATATAGTCACTGACAGTTATTTCATTAAACTGTCAGATAATATTTCCCAATTCTCAATTTGGTATGCCAAGTGATACTATTTTTGAAACTTAATCCCAACATCAACAAAAAAAAACCCAAAACAAAAAAAACAAAACAAAAAAAACAACAAAAGAATAAAACACACAAAAATGCAAAGATGTGATGGATAGGAAATTAGCAAATTTTTATCGCCTTATTAAAATTGTCAACTTCTTTATCATTGAGAGTGCCTTCTAACCATTCAAATGTTCAACCTAATTATATAAACTGTATTTGTCATGCTTTCATTGTTCGACTGAACATACATTAAGATGCAATCTTAGTAATACCTTAAATCAAACAAATATATGTCTCTTATACCCAATTCACTGTGTTAATTCAATCGAACATTCGTTGTTTTTATAAGAAACGTATTTTTGCTATAAAGTGCGGTGGCGACCGAAAATCAGTGGTAAGCGAAAACGTAAAAATTGAAAATCAAAAGAATAAAAAAAAATGTTTAAAAACTAACCTTTTCCACAAAAAAATCAATATTTAAAATTGACATATAAATCTAATACTACCCACTTAACATAAAAAGTCGAGAAGAGATGTAAATAACGCCAATCATAGCAATGTAGAAAAGAATGACAAAACACGTCAATCCACGTACTGCTTTTTTTATGTCCACAAAAATTACCCTAGAAGACGTTAAACAACAATAAAGAAATATTCTGACACCGGGACACGTTTCACCGGCTAAATTCATTAATAATATTTTAATGATATAAAAAGTGTTGTGTTTTCCCGTTCGATTAATTGGTTTTCAAAATAAACACATTATCGATAGCAATGTACTACTTTAGTTTTTAAAGAATTCAAATTGACCGTCATATAAGTGCTTTCAATTGACCCTTTACTTATGTTCCCCGTTAACACACTCTTCCGCTGGTGCTTCGGCCGTTTTCTCAATGCTTGTCCTCAATATGCCCCCTCTCTTTTAACCAAGATTAATTAGTTTGAAATACATGATCAGAATATCAAAACTTTTGATCAGCATCTCTTTGAATACCCCTTTTTCAGTCTACAACTAACTGAATGGCAACCCATTGGTAGCCTATAGAGTATTACAAATAAGTAATTTTTCTGATGAGCGTTTCCTCTGCGCCCAACATAAAACCAATACAACATGTAGATTTCTGTGAAACTTTATTTCAAGTTATTTGTACAATTTGTTGTTTCCAACTTTCAACAATTATCAAAACGTCATTGTAGTGTAATCAATAAAATAAATACAGCTTCTATTTTCTCACAAATTACAATTAAAAAAAAAAATAAGAAAAAAATTAATCTCAGTCAAATATAAATCTAAAACGATTTCATAAAGCTATATCTCGGTGTTTCCAGTATGTTACGAGGTTTACAGCAGACTTCCCTGTCTTCTTCGATTGAATAATGACCCTCCTAGACGCCCCGCTCCAGAGCCGATGACGTCATTATCCAGACGTCCAGATCTAGTGCCTATGACGTCATTTCTGTACTGCCCATCCATTCCATTGGCATTGAGACCCCCGGATCTGGAACCTCGCACATCTGTATCGTATCGGGTGCTGATGCCTGTATTATCGATGCCATTGTCTAGACGATCATTTATGCCGGTTCTAAGGCCATCGCCAAGGCTTGATGACCCACGCAGGGTGCTCCCGATGGAACCTCCGAGCCTCCCTGTGTTCAGGCCGGATCGTCGACTTAAGTCTGTGTCGTAATTATTTCGATTTTGAACGTTGCCATCGTTTCCACAACCAAGTGCTGGCAAAATCAGGGTAAGGAATAGGACTGAGCGAATAGCCACCCGTATGGATACCAGAGATATCGAGTGAATTGGCTGACTAAACGGATGGTTTTATATAATTTTAAATACAACATCTGTTTAACTATTTATGTGACATAAATAATAAATTGTTCAATAATTTGTAATTACATTCAATAATTATTTGATTACGAAATGAAACTGCGTTGTAGGAATTCATTCTTGATTAGATTAGTTCAATCTTTTTCATTATTTTGAGAAGCAAATTAATAAGGAAAAAAATAGTTTTTTGTAACATTTTTAATTACTTTGTCAAACTCATTCAATCAGATATATACAAACTCTGATCCTTATATACTTTCTCACTCTTTACTGGCGTACCCTTCCTTTGCTGTTTTATACATTCTTGATTCGTTACACATACACTGTCCATCTGATTTCAAAAATATAATGTCTTTTTGAGTACATTTGTAAATCAAACATACAACTTAATATTCATTTTCATCATTTCAGTCTTTCATTAAACTTTATTTCCCTTTTTCTATCCCTTTATTAAAAGCAAATATTTACTTTCTAGACTGATTTCTACATTTGTGAACAGTGACGAATTGTACTGTAAGTTCCTTGTGGACTTGTTTGCAGTTATTAAAACAAATCACCATGCATCTGTCTTTAAAGATTGCTTTGCATTTATTAAGTCGTAGAAAATTTAGTGCTCAAATGTATATGAAATACCCAAGGTGTTTGTGTGTGTGTATATATATATATATATATATATATATATATATATATATATATATATATATATATATATATATATACACAACTACACAACTATTGTAAATCTTTCATAAATTTTTCTTATCTTTTTTTAAATAAAGATTTCAAGGTCAGGTTTCCTTATGAAAAAAACAAAACACAAAATATGATTAATTTTGCATATGATAGCTTGATTGAAATTGCGTTGTTTTTTATTCACTTGATGATGTATGATCCCTTTACACCTGAGTAACCCCAGGTAGGCCATTGCGCCGAACTTCTCCGTTGCTTTTTTGTACGATTTACCTTGCAGGTGTAAAAAGGGCAACGCTGTGTATGAACTACAATTGTTATGTTAGATAAGACGGACAAACAGTTTTTAATAATGTATAAATCCAAGGTCATGAAAATTTTGATTAATTTTCTTGTGTGTATGATACAACCGCACAATCGAACTTTTTCTTACTAGTTCATATTACAGTTCAAAACACGATATGCGAAATAATACTTTTATCATTCTTCAGGTTATTTTGATATATAGTTGTTGATCATTTCATTATTTTAAAAATTGAAGGATGTCAAAAAAGTATCTGTTTAAATAGGTTTGGGTGCATGGTTAACTTTTAATTCTTTAATCAAAATTAAATCAATGACCAGTAACCATGTTTTTTCTCGATACCACCATCATCCGTACATCTCCTAGATATTTTCTTGCAATCTGCATTATTAATACTTTTTGAGCTTAAAAAAAAAGCCAGAACAAGTATTAAAATTTACTTAAATATATGTGTTTTATCATTTTATTTAATAGTTAATATTATCAGAATGCAACTGATTCATATCGTAAAGTTATGAAAGACGAGGGAATTTTGTGCATGGTTTCTTTTAAAGATGGAGAAACGCAACTGTTCTTAAAAAATATTGCATTCCTTTTCATGCAAAAGGATTTTTCATCAATGCAAAATATTACATAACAAGTTAACGCAAGGTATGATTTTTCCGATACCTTTATAACCGCATGATCAATTAAGCAATAAAAGCATCTCTTATTGTTTAGATACATTTTAGGGTTATATTGTTGCATTCACACCCACCAAATTTTCCCTCTATTTCCTATGAAAATTGATTGTACATTCATAGCTCTGTAAAAACTGTCAGAACTGAAATCTTCACGTGTATTTTGTTGATCGGTCGAAACCTTCAGCAACCCAAGAGAAATCACGGACTACATGAAAAAGTCATGCTGATAATAGACTAAAATTTCCATAAAAACAATTTGACTGTTTCTTTTATTCAACGTATTGATGTACATGAACAATAACTTATTTTTATCTTATGTAAATTTTACGATCAATTTTTATTAATTCGATACAAGATAGATGCAAATATAAACAATAAATTGCTTTCTTTGATAAATCGTGAGGGTAATGTAAGTGGCGATTATTGCCAAAAAATGTACATATTTTTTTTCCTGCAATGTCGCCGCTTACATATCCCACATGAATCACCGCAGAATGTATATTATTGTTTAAATAGTGAACATAAAAATCGCAATACCTGTATAGTATGGCCATTTAAGCTCACGGATGAAGGTTTCATGGTCAGCCATTGTGTCTATACATGTACTGTTTAAATAGTTTGTAAAAATTGTGAATAGATACATCTGAAAATTTAAACGACAGATACATTCAGCTGTCTTTATTCAACACTCACGTGCCAATGTCTTACAACGCACTAATTTGATAATAATTGCAGGGTTCTGCGCACCTGTAACGTTGTGAATAGTAGTGGTATTCATAATTCTATTTCGTAGCTTTGAAATAGAGACAAACAAATAAATGATGATATTACACATTAAAAATAAAATAATGCGTTGTTAAATGACAGATTATGTTACAAAACATACACTTTTTAATGAATTATACAATTATAAGCTATGATTTAAAAAAACTAATGGAAAGTGTTTTGTAACAACAGCGGGTTTTTTTTTGCATGAAATAGAATCAAATAATTTTGGGCCAGCTTGAATAATTTCAATGAAATACAATATCATCATAAAATAATCAGGAAAATAATTTTTAATTAAATTGAATACAATTAGGTCCAATTCTTGTCGCTCAAAACATTTAAATATATGCATACCATCAATGTTTTGACAAGAGCTTAATTTTTAGAAAGACCTTTTTAGAGATGTTCTTTTTTGTTGCATATATTTGACGTTCTTTTTGGTAAGAACTGAAATTGTAATATCATTTTTACTGTAACTAAAAAAGGCTTTTCAAGAAACTGAACATACATCCTAACGATACTTTGCACAAAAAATCAGTATCATTACAAATACTTTTCAGGATATTGAATTTATAACTGAAATGCCAATATACAATGATGCTGATAATCATTCTCATTTTACGAGAAGTTTATAAAAGATATCGAATGTTAATTTACCGCTGGTCAAAATTCTTCAAACCTATATAAAGATTCTTAAATAAATTTCAAATTAAGATATACGATCTGTTTTTAACAAGATCTTCTATTATATAGTTATATAATATTGTGATGTTACGAGCGGCATAACAATTTTAATGGTAAGCAGCTTAATTAAGCAGCTGTCGTTTGATTAAATAAAAATTCTTAAAAACTAAAACTAAAGTGTTGTACTACTTTTAACTGCAAATATCTAATTATTAGAAGTCGAATCTAAAAGATATCTTTTCAACGATTAACAGATTATCAATTACATCATTATAAAATTTTATATAATATCTCTTTAGGCCACTTCATTCATCTCTTTTATAGACTAATTAGAATTCTGCGCATTTATTTACTGTGCTGTTAATGAACAATTTTTGAATTACGTACTACAAATAAAATGTGAAAACAAGACATGTATATAAAGTAAAACGAATCTCCTATCCACAGACCAATTTATCCCACAGTCGCAGCGTTGTAAGGATTTTCTATAGCGCTCACTATGGTTTCAGTAGTATACAGAAGTGCTCTCTTCTTTGTAGCAGTTTTTGTTGTAAACATTCATACAAGCCAATGCTTGCTGAATGACCTCCTTGGCCGTAGAGCTTCGTCGACAACTGTAACTAACACGAGAGAACAATCCAAAACAGTTCGAAACAGCGGTCCCCAGAGAAATGTGGGAAGTCTGACAGGTGATGTGGCTAATGGAAATCCACTTCCTAATTTAGGTTCACTGACCGGATAATAAAAACCATTGTCCTTAGTTTACTGCTGCTAGCACTCTCATTTCATTTAGCAATAGCGATTCCAACAACATCCTCACTGCTCAAAATCGTAACGTGGAATGTTAGAGGCATCATCTCATCCACTTTACCGGTGTGTGCGTTACTGAATAAAACTCAATGTGACATTGCAATATTTTCCGAACACAAACTTAATAAATACTCAACAACCTATTTTGACAGTATTCATCCCCATTATTTCAGTGTTGTTAAACTTCACTCAGATTCGACTTACAACCATCCATATCCAGAACTAATTCACGGTAAAGGTGGTGTATCTCTTTTATTTAGAAAGAATCTTCGATTTTCCGTAAAAGAAATTGAAGGAATTCAAACGGACTGCATTGTGGGTGCTAAGATTATACTTAAAAATAGCCCCCCTCTCTATCTATTCGGCGTATATCTCCCAGCTGATAGTGACATAACTTATTATCAATGCACCGTTGATATAATGCACAGTTTATATGATCACTACTCCCAGTATGGACAAGTTATCTTTGCTGGCGACTTCAACGCTAGTCTGCTTCGTGAGTTACATACAAACAATATCAAGTCAGCCATCCTTTGCAAGTTTGTAGAGCGATGCAATTTTCTGACCCCCCTTGTTGACTTTTCTGTTTCTGGTCAATCGTTCTCATTTATTCCCAAACAAACTATGTTAGACTACATATTGCTCAGCCAGGACACATGTATAGCTAAATGCCACTACGAAATTCTTGAAGAAGGATCCATATCTTCAACATCCGACCACCTACCCGTCGTGTGCAACTTAGAAATACATACCAAAAGAACAAACTTGCAAGATTCTTGTTCTGTACTTCCAGCATGGCACAAAGCGAGTAGTGAAACCATATTGGAATATAAATTACGCACCAACGTCGAGTTACAAAAGCTAATCGATGTCAACATTGCGTCCAATGACGACATTAAAGTATACAATGAAACATTGATAGATATTCTATCTACTTCAGCTTCATCTTGTATTCCTTCATCGCGAACTAGCCCATATACAAAGCCTGGCTGGACAAAAGCTGTTAAAGAACTCCATGCAACAGAACGAGCAATGCGTCGAAAATGGATGCAAGAAGGCAGACCAAGAGGCTGGCAACACGATACCTACCGTAATTACAAACGCGCCAAACGTGCTTTCAGAAATGCTCACGATAAGGAATATGAAATCTTTATTCAGTCTGTCTATCGCGAAATAGACGAAGCCGCTGAACTTGACCTGCGACTTTTTTGGAGACTCATTAAGCAAAGACGTCCAAGATCTTCTCGATTTTATCCTGAAATCTGTGATGCAGCCGGAGAAAACCACACAGAACCAAATGAAATTGCTAATGCATTTGCAGACTTTTATGAAAACATTTACCGTTTTAGCGAAAGCGACTCTTTTGATAACGACTTTAAACATGTAATTCATTCCATGTATGATCAAATCAAAATAAATTCTGTTGACAAAGATCACATATTTCAAATCTCAAGTGATGATGTCATCACTGCCATATCCTCTTTAAAACAAAGGAAAGCGCCAGGAGCCGACAATATCACAAACGAACATATCTTATATTCTGACAATCTCATTGTTGAATGTCTATGCAAACTGTACAATGCAATTATTAACATCGGCTACGTCCCACCTCAATGGAAACGAGGTCTTATCGTTCCGATTCATAAAGGAGGCTCTAAGCCTAAAAACTCTTGTAACAGCTACCGTCCAGTAGCCTTACTACCAAGTATTTTCAAAATATTTGAAAAAGTGTTATCAATCAGAATATCCTCTCTGTCCTTATGTAAACCGTTTCCAAACTTACAACAACAAGGCTTTCAGAAAGAACTAGGTTGCCTCACTGCCTCATTTAACCTCCATGAAACACTGTATCACAACTTAGAAATGGGTAGTAACGTTTACATAAGCTTTCTAGACACAAGCAAAGCATTTGATACGGTATGGAGGAAAGGTCTCATGTGTAAATTGCATAAGCTTAACATTAGAGGAAAGATATGGAACATCATTGATGACTGTCATCAGAACACCGAGAGTGCAGTTATAGTCAACCAAACTAAATCACGCTGGTTTCCAGTCCAACAAGGCGTCAGACAGGGAGGCGTGTTGTCTTCCTTCCTATACCTTGTATTCATCAATGACCTGCTAGACGAACTTCAATTAGTACATTCTAACCACCCAATAATATTTGACAAAAATTACCATTCACCAGCCCTTGCAGACGACATAGCCTGCATCGCATTATCTCCAAGCGCTCTACAATCTATGCTTGACACTGCCTCTACATATGCATCCAAATGGCGATTTGAATACAACGCATCCAAATCATCCATTCTCTCATTCCGCGCTAAAAAACAGAAACCACCTGCAGAAGTAGACATTTACTTAGGACAATCCAAAATTCAATGTGGAATAGATTATGAACATTTAGGTATACCCATCAATTCAAATACAAAATCGAAATCTCGAATTTCAAACGCATGCTCCAAAGGATGGAAATCCTTCTACGCTTTGTCCGATCTACATATTTCTCGTATTAACCCCGCGACGATGGCTCACCTCTACCGGTCAGTAGTATTACCATCTGTCCTCTACGGGTGTGAAACCTGGAACCACATGACTAAAGAAGACGTAAGACGTCTTAGCTCTCTCCAACACGGAATCTGCAAGCAGATCTTTAACCTACCAAAACCTACCAGATCAGATATAGCCGAGCAATACATGAACATTCTACCAATCAAGGCAGAAATTGATACTAGAAAACTCCTCTTTTTAGGAAGACTTTGCCGGATGAACACTGAATTCCTTCCCAAAAAGATCTTTACCTCACGCCTGTTCTCCTTCCTGTACAACCTAAGTGAGACCCAGATGGGCTTTATTCCTGACGTCCTACAACTTCTCCAGACCTATCAACTTACAGATTACCTGAATACATGGCTTTCGGATGGATCATTCCCGTCAAAATCCGCCTGGAAATCGACGGTACGCTCATCTGTCTATACGCACCAAACTCTACAACGAATCGAACGAACAGCATACGATCCGGACTTCTTTCGCTTTAATGCTGTTTTCAGCACCTCTAATCCATTTATTATGTGGCAATACATCAATTCATATAGTGAAATTCAAAACCTCAAATTTACTTTCAAACTCATAGCTTCCAAACCTCTACAGACTTCGATAGCTTGTGTGTTGTGTGGACATTTTGTTACCGACGTATTTTCGCACGCTACCATCTCTTGTCCGGCATTAACAATACAGCATTCCAATTGGTGGAACTCGTTGACAAGGTCTTTTACCGTACACCTGGAAGCGGAACTCAGCGGCCTTCCGGAAGACGACCTTTTCCTAATACTCCTAGGAAAACAAACACTGACAGCTCTTTCTCAAGCGGAGGAAATAGAGTTTAGGAAATTGAACTCAAGACATGTTGTGACTTCTTGCGCGGTCTATAACGGACTCCTTGGGTAGCTCAATTCACAGCTCCCACCCCATCAACTTATTTAAAACTTTCTTACATTCAAAATATATGTAAATAATCTCATCCCTACATGTAATTTCATTCCTTATCACTACTTATATGTACATACATATCTTCATTTTATAATTTTGACTCGTTGACTGTAATTTACTTGTTGTTTGTATTATTCTATAATCTCCATAATGGAGGAAATAAAAGATGAATGAATGAATGAATGAATGTGAGGGTAATGTAAGTGGCGATTATTGCCAAAAAATGTACATATTTTTTTTCCTGCAATGTCGCCGCTTACATATCCCACATGAATCACCGCAGAATGTATATTATTGTTTAAATAGTGAACATAAAAATCGCAATACCTGTATAGTATGGCCATTTAAGCTCACGGATGAAGGTTTCATGGTCAGCCATTGTGTCTATACATGTACTGTTTAAATAGTTTGTAAAAATTGTGAATAGATACATCTGAAAATTTAAACGACAGATACATTCAGCTGTCTTTATTCAACACTCACGTGCCAATGTCTTACAACGCACTAATTTGATAATAATTGCAGGGTTCTGCGCACCTGTAACGTTGTGAATAGTAGTGGTATTCATAATTCTATTTCGTAGCTTTGAAATAGAGACAAACAAATAAATGATGATATTACACATTAAAAATAAAATAATGCGTTGTTAAATGACAGATTATGTTACAAAACATACACTTTTTAATGAATTATACAATTATAAGCTATGATTTAAAAAAACTAATGGAAAGTGTTTTGTAACAACAGCGGGTTTTTTTTTGCATGAAATAGAATCAAATAATTTTGGGCCAGCTTGAATAATTTCAATGAAATACAATATCATCATAAAATAATCAGGAAAATAATTTTTAATTAAATTGAATACAATTAGGTCCAATTCTTGTCGCTCAAAACATTTAAATATATGCATACCATCAATGTTTTGACAAGAGCTTAATTTTTAGAAAGACCTTTTTAGAGATGTTCTTTTTTGTTGCATATATTTGACGTTCTTTTTGGTAAGAACTGAAATTGTAATATCATTTTTACTGTAACTAAAAAAGGCTTTTCAAGAAACTGAACATACATCCTAACGATACTTTGCACAAAAAATCAGTATCATTACAAATACTTTTCAGGATATTGAATTTATAACTGAAATGCCAATATACAATGATGCTGATAATCATTCTCATTTTACGAGAAGTTTATAAAAGATATCGAATGTTAATTTACCGCTGGTCAAAATTCTTCAAACCTATATAAAGATTCTTAAATAAATTTCAAATTAAGATATACGATCTGTTTTTAACAAGATCTTCTATTATATAGTTATATAATATTGTGATGTTACGAGCGGCATAACAATTTTAATGGTAAGCAGCTTAATTAAGCAGCTGTCGTTTGATTAAATAAAAATTCTTAAAAACTAAAACTAAAGTGTTGTACTACTTTTAACTGCAAATATCTAATTATTAGAAGTCGAATCTAAAAGATATCTTTTCAACGATTAACAGATTATCAATTACATCATTATAAAATTTTATATAATATCTCTTTAGGCCACTTCATTCATCTCTTTTATAGACTAATTAGAATTCTGCGCATTTATTTACTGTGCTGTTAATGAACAATTTTTGAATTACGTACTACAAATAAAATGTGAAAACAAGACATGTATATAAAGTAAAACGAATCTCCTATCCACAGACCAATTTATCCCACAGTCGCAGCGTTGTAAGGATTTTCTATAGCGCTCACTATGGTTTCAGTAGTATACAGAAGTGCTCTCTTCTTTGTAGCAGTTTTTGTTGTAAACATTCATACAAGCCAATGCTTGCTGAATGACCTCCTTGGCCGTAGAGCTTCGTCGACAACTGTAACTAACACGAGAGAACAATCCAAAACAGTTCGAAACAGCGGTCCCCAGAGAAATGTGGGAAGTCTGACAGGTGATGTGGCTAATGGAAATCCACTTCCTAATTTAGGTTCACTGACCGGTGGCTTGACCGACGAAAATCCATTGAACAAAGTAGGAGGATTAGCCAACGGAAACCCACTCAACAAAGTAGAGGGATTGACCAGCGGACTGACTAACGGAAATCCATTAAACAAAGTAGGAGATTTGACCAATGGTAATCCACTCAGCAAAGTAGGAGATTTGACCAATGGTAATCCACTCAGCAAAGTAGGAGATTTGACCAATGGTAATCCACTCAACAAAGTAGGAGATTTGACCAATGGTAATCCACTCAACAAAGTAGGAGATTTGACCAATGGTAATCCACTCAGCCAAGTAGGAGATTTGACCAATGGTAATCCACTCAACAAAGTAGGAGATTTGACCAATGATTTGACCAATGGTAATCCACTCAACAAAGTAGGAGATTTGACCAATGGTAATCCACTCAGCAAAGTAGGAGATTTGACCAATGGTAATCCACTCAACAAAGTAGGAGATTTGACCAATGGTAATCCACTCAGCAAAGTAGGAGATTTGACCAATGGTAATCCACTCAACAAAGTAGGAGATTTGACCAATGGTAATCCACTCAGCAAAGTAGGAGATTTGACCAATGGTAATCCACTCAACAAAGTAGGAGATTTGACAAATGGTAATCCACTCAACAAAGTAGGAGATCTGACAAATGGTAATCCACTCAACAAAGTAGGAGATTTGACCAATGGTAATCCACTCAGCAAAGTAGGAGATTTGACCAATGGTAATCCACTCAACAAAGTAGGAGATTTGACCAATGGTAATCCACTCAGCAAAGTAGGAGATTTGACCAATGGTAATCCACTCAACAAAGTAGGAGGTTTGACCAGCGGATTAACAAATGATAACCCATTAAAGAAAGTCGGGGATCTGACAAGCGGATTGACAAACGATAATCTAAATGAAAGGCAAAACAGAAGAAATGGTGGAAGACAAAATCAAAAATCAATGCAGTCAGAAAGAACTTCGTCCACACAAGGACTTGACAGAACAAGAGAAAGAGTCCAAGAGGTAGAAAATACTCAAGAAGGACAGCAAGCAGATAATGCCGGAAGAAGAGATCGCAACAACAGAAATACTCGTAACAGAGGTGGGGGATCTATTAATGCAAGAAGTCAGTCGGGGAGAGGAACATCATCGATGCAAACTTCTGTCAGTGAGAGAAATACTCAACAAGGTATTAGAACGACCGAAAGAGAGCAGATAGAAGGAAATACTGTGGGAGGTCAGCAAGAAGATACCGTCAGAGGAAGAGATCGCAACAATAGAAATAGTCGTAACAGAGGTGGTGGATCTAGCAATGCAAGAAGTCAGTCGGGGAGAGGAACATCACCGAGGCAAACTTCTGTCAGTGAGAGAAATAATCAACGAGGTGATAGAACAACCGAAACAGAACAGGTAGAAGCAAGTCAGACCGAACGAACCTTGAATCAACGTGTTGCAAAGGCAGAAAGAAATACCAATCGACAAGCTAACGAGAGAACGCAAAGACAGGGTTAACCAGATTTGATCAACATTCATATATATGCAACATGCATATTTACGTTGAGGACAATATAAGTCATTTTCAACTGTGTACCTAGGTATGAAATATTAACAATAATAATAAAGCAGTATCAGTGTAATACAAGCTCTTTTTGTTTTCATTTTAAAACGTCACCGGCCAAAGGACTATCTGAGCGTTTAACCATAATTTATTCGCTTTAATTCATTTTTTTGAAGATTTAGGTACAATGAACGTTAAATTGTTGAATTTGCTCCAATTTGTTGAGTATCTAAAATTAAAATGTACACATTAAAAGGAGAAAATAAAAATCATGATACTTTGTACCACAAAACATTTTCCCCTGAGACATTGGGTAATTTCCATAGCAAATAAATAATTATACTGACCAAGTATGATTTTTCCCTATTTCTCACGAAAAATTGATGGTAACTCAACGCTCTATATTAACTGACAACACTAAAATCTTCACGCCCGTTTATCAATTGGTCGAAACCTTCAACAACCGCGCAAAGGACTAATTGGACGAAAGAATCATAATGATTTCAGATTCAAATTTTCATAAACGACGATTTGGCTGTTTCTCATATTAAACGTACTGATGAACATTAACGATAGTTTTAAAAATTTACTTACTCAACAATCAATTTATTAATTTGATTAAAATATAAATATGAACAATAAAATGCTCAATTGACGATTCATGGGAGTTATGAATGTAGTGATCATTGCAGAAAAATTGGCATAACGTGCTAAGGCGTGTTTTTTTTATGTATTCCCTGTATTGTCGCCACCTTCATATCATGCATGAACCACAAATAAAAGCATTTTATTTTTTAAGTGAACTTTTCATACAATTTTTTATAATGGACATACATGTAAATAAATACATTTAGATTTCTACCCTTTGAGTATTTTCTCCTTTATTTCTTCAGAAAACCGTCTGTGATTTACAGTTCAGAAGAAACTGAAAGAACTGAAATCGATTAACATAGACAAAAAGTTCTATGCATGTACATGGAGAAATTCATCATTTTCTCAAAATGGCACTGCTGTACATATGCATTTTTTTTGGTTATACTTTTGCTGTTGTTAATGAAAAATGCAACAATTTGTTAATAAAAATATAAACACACAATACTGATACTTTCTTAATGATTCTTTTGCGATATGAAGAAAAATATCCATCAAAAAAGTTATTTTCCACACGAAACAAAATTTACTCTTAGATCAATCAACATGGTGAAGACACAAGTATTTTACTTTTTTAATTGCTATGTCGGCCTTTCCTTGAAAAATACGATATGATAATAGTTTGAATATTTTGGAAACAAGAAAGTTTGACATGAGAGAATTGAGCAAAATGTATGATTTCTAAAATAATTGTATCACCACTCAAATGTTTTTATGTAAGAAAGTCAAGTTACGAATGTAATTTGTTTTATCATAAAAATTTGATATGTAGTTTGAATTGAAAATCATATCTCGGGATTTAGATTTTTATGAAGGTCATCAATATTTGATTTAAAGAATCAGCGAATTTTGTTTATTCATATTATTGATGGTACTCTGCAGCATTTTGTGGTGTTTGTAAATCTGTGTAGGCAGAAAATTATCGTCACATATTTGTGTATATGAAAGTGTTGTTTATTAAAATGTGATATGTTTTATTCATATATAATTCACGATAATCCAAAGACAGTTACAACCATTATTAAAATGGGATAAAGAAAGCATTGTACATCATAAGGTTAAAACTCTCTAGCTCAAGAAGAAGACTGTTGCACCACCATTCGTATTTTGATACGAAAGACAAAAATCTATATCTAGCAAAATTATGAATGATATTTTAAATGACACTAAAAGGACATTTTAGTTAAGTACTAGTTGTAACCAAAAGGCACCAAAAGTATTAAATGACATACAAGCTCATTGATGACGGTGAAATATAAGCATATTAGGGATGGCAATCGATTGCAGAATTGCTAATCGCTAATTGCAATCCCTTCCGACCAATTACCCAGTTACGCGTATCAGGACACGCAGATTTTCATCATGTTTTTTAAATATTATTTTTAAAGAACGATATAACTGTCTGTTAATGTAATGAAATCTCATGATAATTATTCGATAAAAAATTAAAACAACGACCAAAAAGTCATCAAATCGTAAATAGTATCAATGATCACATCTCGCAAATTTGGTAGTCAATTCAACTTCTCAAAACAAAGTCTGCAATGACAAGTTATATTAATATCTGTTTAAAATAATTCTCCTTTTGGATAGTAGTAACACGCATGTACCCGCTTTACTGTTGCATTTTCTATGTAATAGATAATATCATGTTATAGAAAAAATGTAAAAAAAAAAAAAATAAACCAAGGAACTTACATAATAATAATTGTACCGGTACTCAACAATGATAATAGTAGCATTCATTAATGATTCGTGAAGAGATGAACAGGCAAGCCAGTGACATGTTGTTTTAAAAGACATTATAAATAATACCTGCTGACCAATCTCAGCCAGGAGTCTTAACGGTCTCCAATTTAATTTGATTGGATATTAGTCTTGAAAGACAAAATATGAATTTCTTTTAAAAATGCGTTAAAAAAACCATTATTTTTTAATTTATACGACTTACGTATTACTGATTTAATAACCGGTTACCGATTACTTATACTGTAACCAGTTACAAACGCTTCGACCGAGTAATCGGTTAACCATTTAAAGATTGCCATTCGTCATACATAAAGCTTCTTAAATCCTTACCAAATATAAGAACAAATTGTTTTGTTTTACATGTATCTGATTAAAGCCCGATAACTCCTTCTCTTCGATAAAAAAAAATAAAAAACTTCAAATGAATTTAAAAATGAATACGTAGTTAGTTCTTTATCTGATTCTTGTTTTTAGAATCAACCGAATAAATATAACATAATTATTTTGTAGTTCAACATTAAGGGAGATGTGCGGCCATCTTGTACGTTTGAAAGTAAGAATAAAAACACTTCTTGAACTCGCTTGTTTCTGCCCAAAATCGGCAAAAAAAAATTGCCAAAAGATATAAAAGCAATAAATATGAAGTCTTACATGTTATTTTGCTTGAAAAGTGTGAATACAAGAACAGGGAAATGCCTTTTTAAGCACTCAAAACAGCTGTTGAACTGCGCAGTTACAGACTTATTTTGAAGATTTAAAAAAAACACCTGCTTGTTGTCCAGGAATAGATTGGAAAATTTAGGAAAATATAATGCTTATTTTGATTTTTCTATTAAAATGATCCCTGTATTTGATGTTCAGATGGTGATATAACCATTTTTCATAAAGCTTGTTTACGTATACCAAAAACTATACTCTGGGGTATTTAATATGATACCCGTCCCTCGAAATGCTGACGCTCATTTTTGACGCCAATCTTTGTTTTCTTTAATTTGACCATTGGCGACGACCAACGAAGCAGATATTAATTGGTAATCCGAGTAACTCAAGTGAACTGAAAACAGTAAGATGTTTCTATGGTAGCACATACGGATTATGAAAATTATGATGATAAAATAGTCATATTATATAAGATGGTGTTCACGTGTGTGTACATTGTATAGCGATGTTTAATGAAGTAATTTTTGCAGAATGCAATTTGTCCCTGTGTGTTTCAATTACCACAGGTATCGATATATCTTTTTCGTAGTTTACACTAGTAAATTGATGATACAGAACATTAAAAATAGAAAAATGCGCTGTTACATGACAAATGAGATTATAAAACAGGTACTTTGTTATTTATTATGTAGATTTTATGGTACTAAAAGCAGAAAAAATTCTTTCAACACAGTTACATAGGATTCCAACAAATGACAATGATATCAAATCAATAATTAAGGCTAAGACATTATCGTTTAAAAATAAGATATGAAATATGAACACTCTTTTGATATATATATATTTTTTTATATTTGACAGAACTGAACTGGTTTATCTATTGCATCTACTTTTTTTTCAATTCTTATTTCATTTGTCTATAAAAAAGAACATACAACATAATATATGTATGAATATATATTTCGATGCTGATAATATTACTGTGATTTCATCAATATTTGTTGAAAACCAATTTTCGTGGATTTCGTTGTTTAGTTGGTCCACGAAATTAAATGTTCATCGAAGTGCAATTTCTGTTAACATTTTGTATTGATAGGGTCATTGGCCACGAATTTACCTATCCTTGAAACTGTGATTTTCACTTCATCCACGACAATTAATACCCTTGAATATTAATGAAACCACAGTACATTATGCATGTAATTCATTATTTGTTTACATGTGACTGTAAATTAAAAACAATTTTTCAAAACACTGTCAGCAGTAATTGAACATTAACTTTAGATTTAAATTACTGACAAACAAGTTGATAAAACAAGATCATGATTGCAGTGGTCAACACTTCGATACACCAACTTTGTCAAGAAATACAATTTTCCGTTAGGCCGGATTTATACTTATCGTTAGGCCATTATCAATAACCAAATTGTATATCGATTTTCCGTTTTCTCGATTACGATAAAGAGCACATGGCGGGTGTGACCGGTCAGCAAAAGATGATCACTCCTCCATGACCATGTTTGTATTTTTCCTTCGGGCTTTTGATTTTGAACACTATTCGTTATCACCATATTTCATCTAAGCTACACGGAAGTAAATTATGAAATTGAAAGGCATTCTTTTTTTGTAACAACTGAAAAACTCTTAATGCGGTCTCTTACAATGTAGATAGGTCTCAACCAATTTTGTTACTCGGTTTCTTGTTATGAAGTCATCTAATGAATAATTTGTTATGCCTATACATGTAGGTTGATATTATTCAGATAGCGTTTAAGAGTAAAACCATTTTATGTTTATACTGAACGGTGATTTATTGATATTGTAAATCAAATTTGATTTGCGTACAAAAAAAGTTTGCAAAGTTAGCGCACATGCATGATCGTATAAAGATTTTTACATTTGCTTAAAATTATAAAGGAAATGAAATTTCAAAAATGTTTTCGAAAATCAGGAATGAACATTACACTTTTTTCCTTAGTCTTTCTAAAGTTTGTTACATTTATAATTGATGCCTAATATGTAGTTAGATAAAACCAATTATTCGGGAGACGAAACAATAAGGGTTTTTTTTTTTATACATGCCCATGATGCATAATAAATCGATGTTAGTACCACTTTTTATAAACGAAATTGCAAAACATAATAACAATTTGAATCGATTTTTATTCTCAAATAAGAATTTTGAAACCTTTTAACATTATTGCAATGAATTCTAATAAAAATTGTTAAAGTTAATAAGGAATCTGAAATGAAAAAAATAAATAAATTTTAACTTGAATTCTTTTTAAAGTGGTCTGTAACCAGATGGTCATCCTTTGAATTTAAATTGGTCACTATGATACTTATATATACCTTGAAACTGTGCAATTAATTGTTGTAAAGATGACTAACAGAATAAACTTTGTGACTGTTGTAGCACTGCGCAGCATTCCTAAATGATGTTATGCAACCAAGTGCAGAATGCAGGCACACTAATATAGAAATTGGGAGTTTATAAATAAGTTGCCATATTTGGCGATTCTGTGTCTGCATCGATAGCTCTGGTACTCTATAGTGAGTCATATCGCATGTTTTATATAACCTTTGTCACCTTTTAAACCATGAACTCATGTTTAATTTTATAGATGACATTTTAATATTGTACGTAAGCCATGTGTCATACTCAGGCGGGATACCCAAAGCCTGCATCCCAATATTCTTAGTCCTAAATGAGATTAATTAATTAGGTACGGAATTCGGGCACAATAAAATCCAAAATGAAAATATATAAGCAAGTTACAAACAAATTGTCATATTTGGCGATACTGTGTCTGCAATGAAGGCCCTGATACTGCAATCTAGGCAT
Organism: Magallana gigas; assembly: GCF_963853765.1. Taxonomy (NCBI): domain Eukaryota; kingdom Metazoa; phylum Mollusca; class Bivalvia; order Ostreida; family Ostreidae; genus Magallana; species Magallana gigas. The sequence goes on from NC_088857.1 coordinate 12,454,701, forward strand.
GTAATGCTTGTTCTATCTATTTAACCTTTGTAATCTTAATGGCACGTATGAATGAATGTCTTTTTCTATGACTTTTTAATATTATGCGTAGACGATGCAACATAATCATGTGGGAGACTCAGAGACTCGGAGTTTCGGAGACTCAAAACCTGAATCCATACTCTTTGATAGTCATATCTGACAGTTTTGTTGCTTTATTTAGATATGAAATATAACTCTGGAATTTGAATACTGAAAGTTCACTCATGATCATCATAGATGGGCCGAAATAGTCGGAACTGTCAATCATAAGTAAAATGTTATATAATCCCCTGTAACTTTATATTAATGTAGATCTTTCATTTTTCGGCTTATAATTTTGATTTTAGATTTTGATTCAGCTTAAAAATTGGGCTGTTAAATTTGATGTTGTAAATTTAACAAATCTATACGATCACGCTTTTTAATAAACTGCTTGTGAAACTATAATTGGACTTTGGGGTTTCTAAGTTTGCAACTCAAGGGGATTAAGAAAACGGACATCTTACAAGTCTCAGATTTAAATTTCACCTATACTAAATGACTCTCATAATGCAATGATGATTTTTTAAAGAATGTCAACGATTGTTGGAATATTCAACTATCCGTCGGTCAAACTAATCTCTAATTTGACTTTTCTTAATTGGTTGCTCTGAAGTTTAAAAAAAAAATAACGCTTCGTTGGTTTCTGAGTAAATTAGGTACCTGAGCTATTTTTATTGTTTTGTCAATCGGTGCCAATATTTCATTTGCTTATTTATAAAGATCTTATTTTGGTCAATATTACAGAAAATATCTGGAAGACATAGGTGTGCTTAATCTGAAAAAAATAAAAGGCCCACGGGCAACAACACTCACCTGGGGAACAATAGCCATGATAAAATCAGTTTTATGGAGTCTTATACAAAATGTCACGACAATGTAGAAGAACAGATTCCGTTTAAAAGGATTTCCAAAACTGCCTAGATATTTTTATGCTTAATATGGCCCCTCTTGTAACTGGATGATTTCATGGTCATATCACCATCATTGATATTTCAGCTTTCAAGAAGATCTTTAAAAAACTGTTTTAATAAATATAAACATACATACATGTATATCAAACTTTAAACTACTGGTTTGGCTCGAGGATTGTCAAGGGGCTTTATTCTAAACAAATGAAGATCAGGAAATGTCAAGATGCTTGCATATAAGAAATACCTTGAATCATAACATTTGAGTTTTTCTTCTCTCAGTGATAATGATTTGATCAAACTTTAATCTACAATACCTAAGGATGCTTTCACACAAGTTGAAGCTTTTCTAGGCAAAGGATATTATGGACATCCTAGAGATTTAAACTCGACAGTTTATTAAATTTCATTTGGTTTTAAAAAGTTTTCTAAAAACGAAATTATGTTTTTATAACTGCAACTATTTGATTAGATTTAATTTTCAACGATAAACGAAATAATTATTACATCATTTAACATTGTACCAGATATCCTTTAGGCCATTTAATTAATCTTCTCCGTAACTAATTAGGATTTTGCGTATTATATTTACCCTACTGTTAATGAACTCTTATAAATTACGTATTACAAAAAAATCTAAAAACAAAAAACAAGACATGTATATTAAGTAAAACGAAATTGTATCCACAGACCAATTTGTCCCATAGTAGCAGCGTTATTAGGATCGTCTATAGCGCTCACTATGGTTTCAGTAGTTTACAGAAGTGCTCTCTTCTTTGTTGCAATTTTTCTTGTTAACATTCGAACAAGCCAATGCTTACTGAATGGCGTCCTCGGTCGAAGACCTTCGTCATCATCTGAATATAACACGGAAGAACAATCCAAAACATTAAAAAATAATGGTAGAGGACATCGTCAATCATCGCAGTCAGAGAGAACTTTGTCCATTCATGGACTTGACAGATCAACAAAAAAAGCCCAAGAAGCAGATAGACAGGAAGGAAAAAATACTTTAGCAAGAGATCGCAACAATAGAAATAGTCGTAACTTGGGCAGTGACACAAGATGGCAGTCAGAGAGAGGAACAGCATCGATGCAAACTTCTGTCAATGAAAGAAACAATCACCAAGGTGATAGAACGACCGATAGAGACCAAGTAGAAGGGAAAACTGTAGGAAGACAGCAAACAGATAACGTCGGAGAAAGAGATCACACCGTTAGAAATGGTCGTAACAGGACTGGTGGATCTAGTAATGCAACAAGTCAGTCGGAGAGAGAAATATCATCGATGCAAACTTCTGTCAATCAGAGAAATTATCAACAAGGTGATAGAACGATTGAAAGAGAACAGGTAGAAGGAAATACTGTAGGGAGACAGCAAGTAGATAACGTCGGAGAAAGAGATCGCAACGATAGAAATGGTCGTAACAAGGGTGATAGATCTAGTAACACAAGAAGTCAGTCCGAGGAAGAAACAAGATCGATGCAAACTTCTGCTAGTGAGAGAAATAATCAACGAGGTAATAGAATAACGGAAAGAGAACAGGTAGCAGGAAATACTGTAGGAAGACAGCAAGCAGATAACGTCGGAGAAAGAGATCGCAACGATAGAAATGGTCGTAACAGGGAAGGTGGATCAAGTAACACAAGAAGTCAGTCGGGAAGAGGAACGACATTGATGCAAACGTCTGAGAGAAATAATCAACAAGTTGATAGAACGAGCCAAAGGGACCAGGTCGAAGCAGGTCAGTTCAAAAGAAACTTGAATCAACGTGTTGCAAAGGAAGAAAGAAGTATCGGTCGACAAGCTAACAAGAGAACACAAAGACCGGGTTAACCAGATTTGATCAGCTCGTCATGTGGCAAAACGAATATTTACGTTGATGACAATATGTGTATTTTCTAAACATATCCTAATGGATGAAATGTTAACAGCACAGTGTTTGTGAATATATGGAATAAAGCAGTATCAATGTAATTATCTAATCAATTTTTATGTACTTATCTTAACGTGTCACTGCAGGTCCAAACAGTTTCTAAACTTGATATACTAAATTTAACGATTTTCTACTTTTAATGAATAGTTTACAACAGACTTAATGATAAGGATTAGATTGACAAATTTGCTTCAATTTTTTGAGAATCAAAAACTAAAACAAACATATACAAAACATTTTATCGAATAGTTAATGCATTTTAAAATATAGTGGTTTAGTGAAAAAGGAGAAAATATCAATGTAGTTTAATTGATTAGTTCTAAAAAATATTTCTACGGAACATGGAGGAAAATGTCCATCCAGTTACTGACATCACAAAAAAGACCTTTTCAAAGAATATATATATATATATATATATATATATATATATATATATATATATATATATATATATATATATATATATATATATATATATAAATTAAATAAGAAAACACGAAAAACGTTCAATATAGCTTAAGCGCTTTCATTTTAAAATCTTCAGAAGCTATATAATGGTAACATAGTAACGTGACGTCAAAAAACTTGAACGTTGAACGGCAATGTCTATTATGACGTCATAGTTAGATTTAATAAAATATAATTTGCAACATAGTATATAACATACAATTCAATACATTGTTATTACAGACAGTTCAATTTGGGTTTAAAAATACGGATGAACTGTTTTTCTTTTTCTCTTCTTTGCACATTACTGTCACTCAACAGTTTGTAAAATGGAAAGATTTTAAACTGTTTATTGCCGCAAGTGTCCAAATGCTCACTTAACGGTATCTGTCGATATCCCGGGGTGTTTATGTGTTGTTTGTGTACACGCACACGGGCCCGAAGTGGATTGCTTGTTTCCCCAATATAGTACTCGTTGCAGCCTGGACATGTTATAACATATAATACATTCTTAGTGTCACATGACATGTCCGTCTTTACGATGAATTCTTTTCCGTTGAAGTCGTACTTAGATCCCTCTGTAATATGGTCACAGGTCCCGCATCGTGGGTTTCTACACTTAGTAACTGTGTGTTTAGTATCAAAATGGGAAGTGCACAATATTCGTTTTAGATTTTTAGGCTGACGTCTGCTGTTGATGAAGTTCACATCTTTGTAAATTTCTTTCGTGGATTGGTCGTTGATGAGGATATTATTAAACTGATGAATTATTGGCGTAATGTTCATATTTCTTGGATTAAAAGTATGTACAAATGGAATAATATCAATGGTCATTTCCGGATGTTTACTGGCTAATAATTCCGATCTATCATACGTCCTGGCTTTACGAATTCCGTCGTCAATGAGACCTTCGGGATAACCTTGGTTAGTGAGGTAATGTTTGAGTTCCCCGAGGCGTATGTCTTGGGTGTTTTCATCGCTCACAATGGTACAAATACGTCGAGCTAAATTATATGGAATAGCAGTTTTTGTATGATGAGGGTGACACGAATTAAAATGAAGATATTGATGTGTGTCAGTTGTTTTGTAGTATATATCAGTAAAAAGTTTTGAATTCTTCTTTATAACCAGAACGTCCAAAAATGGTAATTTGGTGTCACTACTTTCTAAAGTAAATTTGATGTTGGGATCAAGGTTGTTCACAAGTTGATGAAATATCTTTAAATTTTCGTCACTATTATTCCATAAAATAAAGCAATCGTCTAAAAATCGTTTCCAACTAGATTTAATAGATCTGGCTTCTTCTTCTCCCAAGAGTGAAAGTATTTGTTCGTGTAGCTTTTCTTCAAGGTATCCAAGAGTAAGAGTGGCGTATGTTGGTGCCACCTTTGTCCCCATTGCTGTACATATATATATATATATATATATATATATATATATATATATATATATATATATATATATATATATATATATATATATATATATATATATATATATGTTATCGCAACAAAGAAACTGTGCATTATTTTATATAATGTATGACTGTTAACACATGTATTCGTAACAAAATCTCAAAACATTAATGTCAACGTCGAATAACGTCAATTTCAGCACATTGGAAAGTCACTGTTATTTGAAATTGAATTAACAAAATTAATAATGCGTGTGACCAACATTTGCGTTCACGCATGCTTGACAGCGACGCATCATTGATGCCACTAAAGTATTCAGAAATGCTTGAGGGATGTTGTTCCAGATGTTGGTTAAAGCCTGGTCTAAATCAACTATGTCACTGGCTGTTTTGGTAAACGGCGTAAACGTCTTTCCATTTCATCCCAGACGAGCTCGATCGGCGACAAATCGGGGGAAACAGCTGGCCAAGGCAAGACACCGACATTCTGTTGAACAAACAAGTTCTTGGCTACACATGCAAAGTGTGGCCTTGCGTTGTCTTACTGCAGAGTGATGTGATTTTGATGTCTCTGTATGAAGGGTATCACATGACGCGGAATAATTTCATCTCGATAGCGTACGCCGAAGAGATTTCCATTGACAATTTGTAGAGGGGTCCTTCAACAAGCTGATATTCCACCCCACACCATAACGCTACCTCCACCAAATTGTCGACTTGCAGAACACAAGCATCCTGGTAAAGCTCCCTAACGCGACGGTACACCCTACAATGAAATCTGGATTCATCAGTGAACAGAATATTGGCCCAGTCCTGTATTCTGAATCGCAGATGTCGTGTGCACCACGCTAGTCTGCGATACGATGACGTTGAAGCAGTACTGGGCGCACCGCTAGACGTCTTGGTCTGATGTTTTGCTCGCTCAGACGATTACGTACAGTTCTTGGACTAATTGGTCGAAGCCCTGGAATGCTACGGGCAGTCAAACTTGCTGTCTGGAAACGATTTCTCAGATGCACAAGTCTAATGTGGTTGTCCCTTTGACGTGACGTCACACGAGGTCGCCCAGAGGGCGGTCGATCCTGAGTGTTGCCAGATTGTTGAAAACGTCTCCATAATGACCGGATGGTGTTCCGATGAATTCCAAAGTGTCTTGCTACAGTATTTTGTGCCATTCCAGCTTGCAGCATCCCAAAAGCACGATTACGTTGGTTTTCGTTGAGTCGTTGCATGACATAGGGGTAAATTTTGTTGAAACTAAATTGATTTCCTTAACAAAAAAAGTTTAAACAAATCCTTTACAGTTCTTATTCCAAACAGTATTGGCCCGTAAAACTCGAGCGTACAAATTCTTAAATAAATAACAGGTGCTCACTAACCATGAAAAAGTCCATGCACCTGGACGGTTACCATCCGATATTGACAAAAAAATAACCATTATCGATTGTTTAAATTTTATAAATACAAACAATAGATATAGAAAAATTATGCTAAATTTTATAATGCACAGTTTCTTTTTTCCGCTAGTATATATGCTCTATACCATGACATAGATCAACGATTAATTAAATCATTTTTTTAATGATGAACAATCAAATCATAAATTGGCAAGGTCTAATAACAAGTCTTTTTATCGATTAAAATCTTGCATAACTAATAAAATGCATTAAGAAAAATTGTCATTCGCCAGTCGTTCTTCCTAGTCGTTACTTTGCAACGAGCTTTGTTCTAAAGTCTGTCCCAAGAAATTTATGAAGCACATTTGGACGTTTTATTATAAAAATACACATACCTGTGAAAAAAGTGCAATTAAAAGATTTTAATCTTTTAATTTCCAAAATAATTTCATTGACACATTATCATCTTTCACTCGAAAAAACTCACAGGAACGAAAAAAGATTCCTTACGGAAATTTATAATGGGGAATGTCTACATCTTTTCTCCATTCGGAATACACTCGGAATACATCGCGCAATTTTACAACGTTATCACCCGGGCTTCCTGCAATACAAAATCCCCGTAGACATCACATATTTTAGCATTGTATTGAAACCTGATAAGCTAACAGGGGCATTTCGACTGAGAGATCTTGGAAAATGTTCATACTTTTGAATGAACATCGTTTGAACCCTGAGGTATCTATAAATATCATGCAATTAAGCAAAATGTAAATCCAGGATATCTTGAAAAAGAGTATAGTTATTTTGTTTTATTCTGTTTCCAAACCACTTTGCCCATAATGTGTCTGATTTAGACAGCGTAATCAGGGTTTCTACATCTCGTATCGTTTGCATATCGATATACATATTTCATAGTATTTCATAGAGTATTCACTCTGAAAATTAAATGATATGAAATTTTGATAATTTCGTTTTCGATATGCCTTCTCAACAATAGCATTGATCAAATAGAACAATACGATTGAAATTAATCCATCGTTATATCAGAAGCTGTAAAGTATAGAATTGTTTAACCCACCAACTCACAACGATTATCAAAATGTCTGTTCCTGACTATCTTTAAATGCTATTAAATCTAATCCTCACTAAATTGATAACAATTGATTGCAATAATAGCGAAACTTTAAAATTGAATAACCAAAAAACTGCAAATGCGAGGAAAACACATGTATTCATTTGTTCTGAATTGGAAAAAAAAGAAAGGCAAGACATCTCTGCCTCGGTTCGTAGTTTTTTTTTAATTTCAAAGCAAGCAACTACTACTCTTTCATTGATATATGACTAGCATCTAGGCAGCATACGAGAAACTTCAAGATGGATGAGTTATTACAACTAACACTTCTGAAAAAGAAAACATATTTTTCAATGCAATTTTATTTTATATTTAAAAACAATAAACAACGCTGTAAAAACTTCTGTATCAATTGTATTTTGTAAAATACTTTAAAATATCTTTTTTTAAGCACAGCAAAATTTCACAGGAAAATTTCAAACATACTGCAAATAAAATCATGAATCATCATATAAAACTAGTCCAGGAACCAGTTTACAGTAGCACACGGCAACAAACAAAATGGTGAGCTCCAAGTCCGGGAGCTTGCAGATGAGGAATTAGACAATTTACTGAATATGTGGGACAGTGGAAATTCTACGATTATCATTAAAGCCAGTAGAATTTTCAAAAAATATGCCGTGAAGAAAGAGTTGGATTATGATGAGTGCATGTCATTCTCATCTCGGAGAAGTATGTGCAACGAAGTCCATGATATTGCTTCGTTATGGATTACTGAAACATTTTTTTAAAAACGCGGAATGGGGGTATCATTAACGACGTTGACGAAGCTTACTAAACTTTAAAACTAAATGTTCCTAGCTGTTTTTGTAAAACTGAAAAAAGTCTCGGTGAATCAAAACAGAAGAAACCAACCAAACTAGAAGATTATCATAACAATCTTTCCTCGACAAAAACCTTGCAGGACCACAGAAAAAGACAAGACTTAAGTACTTATGTTATTTTTGTAAAAGGAGACAATAGAATATAAGAGAGCAACAGAAAGATGACTTCTCAGTTTCCATAGATTGAACAAAAACAGAACGTCTCTGTTTCAGAAATAGACAGACAAAGAACTATGAAGGTAAGGATCGACATGACACATCAAATACTATAGTAAACTAAGCAGAATGAACAATCGACCTGGTATTTCTGACAAAGGGCAAACAAGAAGATTAATGAATCTGATGAGACAAGGTATGAAATGCCCCTATTGGGAAAATGCTTTGCAATAGTTCATATTAAATTTGAGCTCTGAGATTAATCTTCGCAAACGTGCGTGTTCCTCTAATCACTGCATCATAGCAACAGTAATTTCAACATTAGACTACCGGGGAATCGAAGCAAGTCATACCATGGGTGTGAGCCGCCATATAAATGAAACACCAGTCAAGTTATACGATTCCAAATTAAGCGTTAAGCGACCATAAAAGGCGTGAAATGTCAGACATACTTGGTAAACACATAAATCTTCTTGTATTGTATTTTCTGTGCCAATGTCATCCAATCTGCTTGATACCAGATGCAGATGTTATCCTCAGCTTGATTTCTTTGAAAGGGACATAGTAAAGGATTTGCTAAAAAATGATACTTAATTGGACAAGTAGAATCCTTGCAATTTGATTATATTCTTGCTTCAAATACAAACCTAGCAAATACAATGTTTAGCAACAACAACCAGTTTTGATTTCTGCATTGTAATGGTACCTTCATCTTTATAATGTAGCTCAGATACTGAATCAAACTATTTAAAAGAAAATAATACCTATATGATTACCTATATGATATTAAACAAATTGAGTAATGATTGTTATCACTTGAGGTTTGATGTGTCGGTTTTGATTGATTTGTTATTATTTGTTGGCTACATTAGAATTATGCCTGATTAATAGTTTGTATCGGTATAATATAACAGCTAAAGTATACCTTTGAGGAAATGAAGCACCAGTTCTCTAAGAGCAAGGCAATTTCACTACACGAATATGTTATCTAAGTTGTATAATATCAGAAAACTGATGAAAGAGAGATTTGCAGAAAAAAACAACAATTTTTCAAGAATACTCAAAAGTCTTAAAAATGTCTTGGTTTTGATTTAAAAATTGGTCATTTTGTCGTTATCTTACATGAAATTAAATACTTTTTTTCAAAAACGTATTGTAAAGTGAAAAGCCGTAAAGTTAATATACAATATTTTAAAGCACAATCCAATATACATACGTTTTATACAAGGAAAAACCAAGAAAAAGAAAATGGATGAGTTTTCAACAACCAGTAGAAAACATGTTTTTTAAAGTATAATTTTATTGTATTGGAAACAGCAATCAAGACTGCAAAAACATTTTTGTCACATTGTCTTTTGGGTAATAAAATCATTTAACGTTGAGAACAAAGATCGTTTTTCAGACACAGCACTTTGTAAAGCAAAATTAAAACATTAAAGATTTGTTCTGTAGTTGTTGTCATATCTGTTGTTGTCATATCTGTTGTTGCCATATCTGTTGTTATAGCGACGTCGGTTATATCGTCTTCTGTTGTAACGATAAGTTTCTCTAGATCGAGAGTTGGAACCATAGTTGTTGTATCTTCTACGACTAATTCCGTAATCGTTTCGGGTTTCGTAGGCAAAAGCCGATAGGAAAAGGCAAATAAAAATGAGAACTCGAAGGTTTACCATTTTGTTGACTGGACCGTTAAATCGAACCCAGTGTTATTAAGAGTGTCTTTAACATGTCTCCTTTTATAAAATCCCTAATATCGTGTCATCTGCTGTTTTTCCACTGGTAATGTGATAAATGTAATGAATTAAAAAATGTCATTATTGCTCTAAATGACAAATGGTATATATCGCCATCAATTAAAATATTTCTCTAAGGTGTCATTACCCTTGAACTGTGATTCAACCATTAAATTGTCGTTTTGAATTTACAAACAATGTGAAATCTCAAAACAAAATGCCTTACATGGTGCCATTATGAAAAAATTAGAAATATTTATAACCATAGCCTTATGGTGATGTAATTTTCGGATGTCGTTAATTGTATTACTGGCTTTTTACGATAAGATTTGACCTTTAAAAAATCTTTTGAAATTTTTGACTTTTCATGTGATTTCACGACTAAAAAGTAAATGAATTTCACCTAACTGGGGTCTTTAGGAAGAAATCTCATATATCCGGACGATACATTAACTATAAGTAATTACTAGTAATTGTTATTTGTATTGCTTAAAAGCTTATTTAAGAACTTATTTAAGAAAGCAAATAGAACAAATTTATTTTTGGCATCGATATTTAGATGTTAGACATTAAATCTGAGATTAATAATAAATCTTTCAATTCATTCAAGATTCTAAAAGCCTTTATATTTGCCATTCTTGTAACATTCCTCTCAATTATCTTTAAGCTATACACGTTTACATAAACATATATTTCAAAACGTTAATAATTTTTAAATAGATGTTAAATTTTTAGATTCATATGTGCCGAATTCAGGTTTCAATTGCAAGACTTTAGAAGTGCCGTCAACTAAAAGAAAATTGGTTTCTTTACCCTGAAATAGATTTATAGTAATTTAATGTATTAACTTGAAGAAAAAATAATCATCGATTCTTAACTCTGAAAGTATAACCATTATAAATGTTATCAATATAATACACTTTTCAATGTTTGATACCTTCAATGGAAACACATGTATTTGCTTAGTTTTAATTTTATTTGATGTATGTCATTACTGCCACTAGATACTTCTGACAAAATATTGTCAATATAAAAGAGCTTCAAAAGTAGAGAGGCAGTGAAATATATGTGACTAGATTATGCTAAATGTTAGATGTTTACATTCAGCCAAATGGCTTCTGAAATCAAAACTATTTTTAATTTATATTTATTGTCCTCATATAATATTCGGATTCATTGTTTTTCTTTAAGATTCTCTTTAAGGTTTATGTATAAATTAAAAAAATGTTTTTCCTTGGGTATCTTTATCAAATATGGCTAATTTCTTCACAAAACCATAAAAAAAAAAATCAAAACCATGATTTTTGTTATGAATAAAATACGAAAACATAGTTTAGTAATAACATTATAGAAAATGACAGATTAAATTCAATTATATACCGTAAATCTGGAATTTTTTACGTCGATTTATTTTTGCAAATTCGAGTCATAAAGCTATAGATTAATTTTTACGTTTTAAAATTTTGCGAATTGTCATCGGCGCTAAAAATAAAAAGCACTCAAATATTAAATGTCAACATACTGACATGCACAATGTTAGCTAAATGTTTACATTCAGCCAAAAGGCTTCTGAAATCAAAACTATTTTTAATTTATATTCATTGTCCTCATATAATATTCAGAAACATTGATTTTCTTTAAGATTCTCTTTGAGGTATATGCAAAAATTCAAAAAATGTTTCCCTTGCGTATCGTTATTAAATATGGTCAATCTCTTCACAAAACAAAAAAAATTGAGAACCATGATTTTTGTTATGAATGAAAAACGAAAACGTAGTTTAGTAATAACATTATAGAAAATGATAGATTAAATTCAATTATAAACACCTTATAAAACAATCAACTTTTCCATTATACTATGAATGAATTGACATTTGACAACGCAAAAATGCCAAAAATGGTGGTTTGCATTTGCCTATATAATGAGAACAAAATCAACTAAGCCCAACACTTCAAATTTGAACATCACCTCGTACAAGTTCTACGAACAAAATGCCTTGTCTTCGATTGTCTGTTTGTATCGCCTTGGCGGTTCTCTTTGTCAGCGTCCACTCTAGGTTGTACGACGATGATTATCTTCCACGTACCGATGGTTTGCTCGGCGTCAGAAGTCCTCTTAACCGACTTCAAGGAGGTGTATCTACAGTTACCAGGAGGGAGACACAAACACAAACAACCAATCATGTCATCAATGACCCGACAGCTGCCATTGGAGGTTTGGCTGGATCTCTGACTGGTCGTAACGTCGGAAGGCTTGGACTGACCGACCAGATGGGACTGAGAGGAGGATCAAGCGGTTTATACAATAACAACGTCGTAGGCGGACTAAGAAATGGAGTTGTTGGCAATAACTATGACATGCTTTAATTATTGTCAAGACAATAAAAGATAGAAAATATTATATGCATTTTATTGTATTTCGTCAATTTATGTAATCAGATAATATTCATGACGATAAAAAAAATAACAATAACATAACAAAGTTGACATTATGAAATTTAAAGAAATGTGGACGTGAAGATCAATCCAAACCTCCGTTAAAGCTTTTATATCATCCGAACGGATTACCAGAGTGTTAAACCGTCTTTTTAAAGTGTATACTTTTTAATTCAATAGCCGTTAGGAACGTCTACGAATTTTAAAGTTTAAAGTACTTCCCTCATTTTTTAAATATTTTAATATTATATCATGTGTATTTTAAAAAAATACACCAAAAAGTCAATTTTGATAGAAATGGGTGTCTACAGTATAGCCATTGTTTATTATAGAAATTCATTTTAATTATCAATTTTATCCTCTTTTGCGACACAGTAAACATCGACCGGAAGAGACATATCGATGATTTAGTTGTGTTCGAGTGTGATTGATCACGAATGTTCTAATTCACTCAATAATATTTCGCGCTTTGTTGTAATTTTCTTCAAGTGATGTGGTTGTTTTGGTATAAGTCTTTGAATATTTTACTTTCTTACGCTGGTCGATTTGAAAAAATGACTAACGTTTGCCATATATGGAATTTTTCAGGCCATATACATGTAGCTTCCAGTGATTTCTGTGTCTGCCAGGTTTAGACTTAACATATTTTGACATTATCTTGAGATTTTACCAATTGAAAGTTGTACTTGAATTTAAAACTACTGAGGCATCTTTTACAACATCTACCACAACTTTCCCACTCATATGTTTTCGATTCTTATATCTCTGTCTTCAAAACACTTTGCTCTGAACTCCTGTGTATTGTAGTCTGATTTGTATAAAACGAAATCTGCCTTTAGTCAATCATGACTACAGAGAAATTTTCAAAGACGTTATCATTTGAAAGAGAAAAAAAAGATGGACAGTACTGTCTTGTAAACGTTACATGTATCCGTTCGATTTGATAACTAAGCTTTAACGGAGGACCGGGTTGACTTTTCCGTTCAACAGTCTTTTACATGAGCCAAATCTCGGTTCATGATTAATAAAAGAAAAGGTACATGTATCTTTAACACAGTTTTCTAAACCTGTATCATGTGACTAAAACCAAAATCTATTTTCATTTAAATCAAAATGATTTCATTCGTATTATTCAAAATATTTAAATCAGTGACATGTTGTTAGATGCATGTATTTGAAATAAGAATTAGAAATCAGGTCTCAATAGAAACTAATTTTTTTCTTCTCATAAAAGCCTTTTCAATTTCAACTTTGAGATTTTTTTTAATCTAATGTGGCGGCTTTTAGCTGTATTGTCATATTATATTAATCTAAATTCAAGAAAACGACATGCAATATAATATTTTGTATATTTAATTGTCTTGACAATAAATAAAGCTGATGTAATTTTCGAAAATTAGATAATCAGAAAAATTACCGGAGATATGGTATTGCTGACAACATAATCTCTTAGTCCGCCCATGTCGTTGGCATTCTATACGATACGGTAAATAACTTGAACTGATACCAGTCTTAAAAACAGATATTAAAGCTTTTAATATCCATTACTGTGGAAACAAAAAACAATATACAATGTCATTCATTTGCATGTTTTATTTTTGTGCAACTAAAGCCTGTCATAGTTACTGCCAACAACTCCATCTGTTAGTCAGCCTACGACATTGTTATTGTATAAACTGTCTGATCCTCCTCTCAGTCCCATCTGGTCGGTCAGTCCAAGCCTTCCGACGTTACGACCAGTCAGAGATCCAGCCAAACTTCCAATGGCAGCTGTCGGGTCAGTCAAAACATGATTGGTTGTTTGTGTTTGTGTCTCCCTCCTGGTAACTGTAGATACACCTCCTTGAAGTCGGTTAAGAGGACTTCTGCCGCCGAGCAAACCATCGGTACGTGGAAGATAATCATCGTCGTACAACCTAGAGTGGACGCTGACAAAGAGAACCGCCAAGGCGATACAAACAGGCAATCGAAGACAAGGCATTTTGTTCGTAGAACTTGTACGAGATGATGTCAAAATCTGAAGTGTTGGGCTTAGTTGATTTTGTTCTCATTATGTAGGCAAATGCAAATCACCATTTGTGCTCTTTCTGCGATGTCAAATGTCAAGTCATTCATAGTATAATGGAAAAGTTGATTGTTTTATCAGGCGTATATAATTGAATTTAATCTATCATTTTTTATAATGTTATTACTAAAATACGTTTTCGATTTTCATAACAAAAATCATGGTTCTCAATTTTTGTTTTGTGAAGAGATTGACCATATTTAATAAAGATACGCATGGAAACATTTTTTTAAATTGATGCATATACCTCAAAGAGAATCTTAAAGAAAAACAATGTATCCGAATATTATATGAGGACAATGAATATGATTTAAAAATAATTTTCATTTCAGTAGATATTTGGCTGAATGTAAACATTTAACATTTATCACAATCTAGTCACATATATTTCATGCACTGCCTCTCTAATTTTGAAAGCACTTTTATATCGACAATAATTTTTCAGAAGTATCTAGTGGCAGTAATTAAATACATCAAATCAAATTAAAACTTAACAAATACCTGCTTTTCCATTGAAGGTATAAAACATTGAAAAATGTTTTATGTTGATAACAATTATAATTGTTAGACTTTCAGAGTTAAGAATCTATGATTTTTTTTTCAAGTTAATATACATAATTACTATAGAACTATTTCAGGGTATAGAAACCAATTGTCCCTTTAGTCAATTCCAAAGTCTTGCAATGAAACCGCAATTCGGTATATAAGAGTCTAAAAATTCAACATCTATTTAAAAATTAACATTTTGAAATATAGGTTGATGTGTACGTGTATAGCATAAAGATAATTGAATGGAAGGTTACACGAATAATAAACTATTTCTGTTATTTTTAGAATGGCACATTGTAAGGCAGTTTGATTTCAGATCTCACATTGTTTGAAAATTCAAAACGACAATTTAATGGTTGAATCACAGTTCAAGGGTAACGACACCTTAGAGAAATCTTTTAATTAATGGTGATATAAACTATTTGTCGCTAAAAACAGTAATGAAAATTATTTTTTATTAATCACATTAATCACATTAGAAGCGTAAAAACAGCAGTTCACACGATATTAGGGATATTATAAAAAGAGACATGTTAAAGACACTCTTAATAACCTGAGATAACGGTGAAGTCAACAAAATGGTAAACCTTCGAGTCTTCATTTTTATTTGCTTGTTCCTATCGGCTCTTGCCTACGAAACCCGAAACGATTACGGAATTAGTCGTAGAAGATACAACAACTATGGTTCCAACTCTCGATCTAGAGAAACTAATCGTTACAACAGAAGGCGATGTAGCCGACGTCGCTATAACAACAGATATGGGAACAACAGATATGACAACAACTACAGAACAAATCTCTAACGTTTAAACTGTGCTTTACAACGTGCTGTGCATGAAAAACGATATTTGTTCTCAACATGAATTGATACTATTACCCAAAAGACAATGGACAAAAACGTTTTTGCAGTCTTGTTTGCTGTTTCCAATAAAATAAAATTATACTTTAAAAAAAAATGTTTTCTACTGGTTGTTGAAATCTCACTCATTTTCTTTTTCTTGGTTTTTCCTTGTATAAAACGTATGTATATTGGATTGTGCTTTAAAACATTGTATATTAACTTAACAGCTTTAAACTTTAAAATACGTATTTAAAAAAACCCCACTTAATTTCATTTAAGATAACTACAAAATGACCAGTTTTTAAATCAAAAGCAAGACATTTTTAAGACTTCTGAGTATCCTTGAAAAAATGTTTTTTTCTGCAAATCTTTCTTTCATCAGTTTTCTGATATTATACAACTGAGATAACATACTCGTGTAAGGAAATTGCTTTGCTCTTAGAGAACTGTTGCTTCATTCCCTCAATGGTATACTGAAGCTGTTTTATTATACCGATACAAACTATTAATCAGGCAAATGCTGAAATTAATATGATTCTAATGTAGCCAACAAGTAATAGCAAATCAATCAAAACAGATACATCAAACCTCAAGTGATGACAATCATTACTCAATTTGTTTAATATCATATAGGTTATCAAATAGGTATTTTTTTCTTTTAAATAATTTGATTCAGTATCTGAGCTACGTTATAAAGATGAAGGTACCATTACAATGCGGAAATCAAAACTGGTTGTTGTTGCTAAACTTTGTATTTGCTAGGTTTGTATTTGAAGCAAGAATATAATCAAAATGCAAGGATCCTACTTGTCCAATTAAATATCATTTTTTAGCAAATCCTTTACTATATCCCTTTCAAAGAAATCAAGCTGAGGATAACATTCGCATCTGGTATCAAGCAGATTGGATGACATTGGCACAGAAAATACAATTTTAGAAGATTTATGTGTTTACCAAGTATGTCTGCCGTTTCACGCCTTTTATGGTCGCTTAACGCTTAATTTGGAATCGTATAACTTGATTGGTGTTTCATTTTTATGGCAACTCACACTCATGATATGACTTGCTTCGATTCCCCGGTAGTCTAATGTTGAAATAACTTGCTAAAATACAGTGATTAGTGAAACACGCATGTTTGGGAAGATAAACCTCGTAGCTCAAATTTGATATGAACTTTTGCAAAGCATTTTCCCATCAGGGGCATTTCATACCTTGTCTCATCAGATTCATTCATCTTCTTTTTTGCCCTCTGTCAAAAAAACCAAGTCGATTGTTCATTCTGCTTAGTTTATTTGATGTGTCATGTCGATCCTTACCTTCATAGTTCTTTGTCTGTCTATCTCTGAAATAGAGACGTTCTGTTCCTGTTCAATCTATGGAAACCGAGAAGTCATCTTTCTGTTGCTCTCTTATATTCTATTGTCTCCTTTTACAAAAATAACATAAGTACTTAAGTCTTGTCTTTTTCTGTGGTCCTGCAAGGTTTCTGTCGAGGAAAGATTGTCATGATAATCTTCTAGTGTTGTTGGTTTCTTCTGTTTTGATTCACTGAGACTATCTTTTTTCAGTTTTACAAAAACAGCTAGGAACATTAATTTAGTTTTAAAGTTTAGTAAGCTTCGTCAACGTCGTTAATGATACCCCCATTCCGCGTTTTTTTTTTTTAAAAATTTTTCAGTAATCCATAACGAAGCAATATCATTGACTTCGTTGCAAATACTTCTCCGAGATGAGAATGACATGCACACATCATAATCCAACTCTTTCTTCACGGCATATTTTTTGAAAATTCTACTGGCTCTAATGATAATCGTAGAATTTCCACTGTCCCACATATTCAGTAAATTGTCTAATTCCTCATCTGCAAGCTCCCGGACTTGGAGCTCACCATTTTGTTTGTTGCCGTGTGCTACTGTAAACTGGTTCCTGGACTAGTTTTATATGATGATTCATGATTTTATTTGCAGTATGTTTGAAATTTTCCTGTGAAATTTTGTTGTCCTTAAAAAAACATTTTTTAAACGTTATTTTAAAGTATTATACAAAAGACAATTGACATAGAAGTTTTTACAGCGTTGTTTATTGTTTTTAAATATAACATAAAATTGCATTGAAAAATATGTTTTCTGTTTCCGAAGTGTTAGTTGTAATAACTCATCCATCTTGAAGTTTCTCGTATGCTGCCTTGATGGTAGTCATTTATCATTGAAAGAGTAGTAGTTGCTTGCTTTGAAATTAAAATAAAAAAAAATACGAACCGAGCCAGAGATGTCTTGCCTTTCTTTTTTTCCAATTCAGAACAAATGAATGCATGTGTTTTCCTCGCATTTGCAGTTTTTTGGTTATTCGATTTTAAAGTTTCGCTATTATTGCAATCATTTGTTATCAATTTAGTGAGGATTAGATTCAATAGCATTTAAAGATAGTCAGGAACAGACATTTTGATAATCGTTGTGAGTTGGTGGATTAAAAAGGTCTAAACTTTACAGCTTCTGATATTACGTTGCATTCATTAAGGTTTTCCGCTGGGAGCGGAAAACCTTACTATTATTCTGAAAATTTTTCAAATTTCTTGTTTTTTTTTTCTCCTAGACGCCAACTTTGATCCTTAATATCTCGCTCGTTTGTTCATCGATTGTTTTGAAATTTTCAGGACTGATAACATGCCGCGTGATGTTGTCGTTGCATGTCTTAGTTGAGGAAAATCCGTATCCAGTTTTGAGTTATTACCCTTTTAGTAAAATTTAACGACTTCTTTTGTCCAGGGGGTTTAGCTTTAACGATGACTGGCAGAGTCTCAAAAATGGGCTGGTTTGGAAGCTAATACATTGAATTTGTGCGAGAAATATTTTATTTATTATTTAAATGCAAATAAAAGGGGTGGTATAGATGTTGAAACAAAGGTAAGAAAAAAAAATCAAAAAAATTCGCGTATTTTCCGTGTTAGTTTTCTATCTGATAAAAATTTGTTATAACATGTATTTTAAAATTTCTTGGTCTTACCCAGACCTTTCATTTGGTATACCGAAAAAGGGGCTGGCCCTTATAATTAGGGAGTTAGAGGCGTCCAAAGTTTCTTGTCAATAACTTAAAAAGGAATAAAAATTTCTAATGCATTATTGAAGCAAGGTTGTAAAGAAATTAATTTTGAATCCTTCTATAGTATTCAATTTAATGTTTTCGTTATTTTTAGTGTG
Source organism: Magallana gigas (assembly GCF_963853765.1). Lineage (NCBI taxonomy): Eukaryota > Metazoa > Mollusca > Bivalvia > Ostreida > Ostreidae > Magallana > Magallana gigas. Next base: position 12,473,803 of record NC_088857.1, read on the forward strand.
TATTTGCAGAAACAATTGGTGTCAGTTCGGTCCATTTTTTGTGGGGGTGCGCACGTTTATGAGGTTATGAAAGGGCTTCTTGTAATGCACTAACTGATACATGTAGCGCGCAAAAATAATTCCACATAAAACTCCCAAATGTTTTTGTTCATATGTACATTTTCATTTCATATAGATGAACCTCTTTGACCTTATTTTTGTTGTTTGTTTCATAATTGTGTCCCTGTCTATATTTAGATGCATTACGAGACTCAGGTAACCGATCGATAGGAGAGTCGCTAGCTGCATTCAGGCCGTCGCCTAGACGACAGTGCATGTGCTTGTAGAGCTAGACGTACACGTTTAACGCCCCACTGTGTCACTGTAACAGAGACATTTTGAATTGTTTCAGTACTGGGAGATGTGTTAATAAAATGGTTCCAATGCATGGTAATTAAACTCAACTTTTCTACAATACGTATACACGGCCGTCTTATAAAGCACAATGTGTATTACTGACATGACAAATGTACGCTGGCAATTTAATACGAACGCGGGATTGCTTCCGATAGAACAATTCTTTTAAAGCAAAAAAAAATACTGATTTGCGATGGATGTAATATAATCATCATCGTGAAGATGATTTTAAAAAGTGAACTTAATATTCGTATACGATAATATTTGAATCCAAAGCCGCTAGTTTTAAGTTACGGTTATTAGGGATATTAATTATGACTTGCCCCGCGTTTCAGGTTTTTTACTTGCAAAACATCTACAAACGAAAATACCAAACAACCTTCAGCAGCAACTTATAAATTATTTATTCCATACACAATTCTAAAGAGGTAATTAAATAAATTTTATAAATGCTTTGTACTTGTATTCGCTATCTTCCATGGAAAAAAGTGGCATGGAAAAAATGTTGTTCAATGTTCATCAAATACGCTGTAGCCTTAGCAATCGAAAATAATTAACAAACTGTATATTGATAGATTGACATATCAACAAACAATCAGACCCGCAATGTGTTTTTTTTTTACAAGTTCTATAAAATGTAGACTCAATGACTGAATTCTTTACCGTTTTCCGTCTGGGTTATTTTGAATCACGTGTGTACGTTATGTGTAGCCATATAGATGAACACTTTAAGTGTTTAATTTTTAAAAGAAATTGTGTACATGCAGAGAAATGCAATGCTAGGACAATTAAATTCCAACAATGTATATGGTGAGGCCGGTCAGACTGATACTGGTTCTGCTTCTCCTACAAATAGCGAATGTAAGACGAAGTATTTGGGTGTTATATTTTAAACAAATATAAGTATTGCTTTCTTAAAAGCTTGCCTTACTCAACAAAGTATTTCATTGGAATCATTCTTAGTTACCTTAGCTGCATATATGTACCGCTTGGTCTGTATCCCGAAAAAATTGACTACCATCCGAAATTTTTCATACAAGGTCTACAGACTTGCAGCTAACATTACCTTTAAAAATACATTTTAGAATTTGCCGCTCTTTATAAATTCATTAAAAAGACGCGCAGAATCAAGTGGTAATATGTCGTTTGATATGGGATTTATGACGTCTATTTATATAGTTTTCATTAAAATTATTTCATTATTTCAAGCTTGTGGGTGGAATGAAATCAGTTTCACATGTTATATGACATAAAGATGTCCTCTCCCCACTTTTTCTCGCAGCAACTATTTTTTTAAAATTTACATTAAAAAATTGAATTATCAAGGAGTTCCCCCCCCCCCCATTTAGGTAGCATGTAAAAAAAAATGGTATGAAAATCATGAAATTATGAGTGAAATTTTGAAAATTTTGGAAAATTAAAAAAAAAAATTTCTTTTTTTGCTTGTCAAAATTTGTTGGATGAGTTTGTCCCCCCCCACACTTTCAAAAACGATGCTACATGTACGTGCTTGGAAATTACTCATTTCTTTATTCCCCTCTTTAAAGGGACTTGGACACGATTTGACTTAAAATTTTCAAATTTTATTTTTCCATTTTCAATGTTTATACTGATAAATATAGAAGTTTATAATGCTATCTCAAAATTTGAGAGTCAAATATCAAGTTATAAGCAAGTTACAGAGTTCATAATTCTTTGTTTTGTAAACAAAGCTCGAATATTGTCATTTTTACATATGTGTTGTATTGGTGTAAGTTTCAATCAAATGTATCTTTCTTTTGTTTATAATGGTATTTATGAAGATACTGAATTAGTTTAAATTGTTTATACATGTCATTTTGTCTAAAAAATGGTAATTCTCTGCAATACATTTTTTGTAAACAACTATAAGACTCGAGCTTTGTTTACATTACAACCAATTCTCACCTCTGGCTCTGTATCTCACTCGTAACTTGACTTTAACATTCAATATTTTGGTCAATCATGTAAAATGTACCAGTAAACCATTTTATACATAAAAAATAAAAATAAAATTTTTGATCTCAAATCGTGTCCAAGTCCCTTTAATAAACAAAACAAACTAACAAACATAACCGATCCAGATAAATATAATTTCATGTATCAAAAATAAACTTAAAAAACAAACTACACATTCATCCTTCACCCACAATATTGCCTTTTCGATATTTGTCAACGTTGTAGACCCGTGTAACAATCTGTTAAGTAGGTGCTTGCACGACAAAGAACCCCTTGCTGATCTACATTTTCATTAACGCATACAAAGAAAAATTATATTTTGATTTATTTTTTAATTTCTTTTGATGTAAAAAAAAAAAAAAGAGAAGAAATTGGTTCTCAGTCTCTCTTTATGCCTGTTTGTTAGCGGTTAATCCAAGTTCATGTTGAATATCCTTTTGTAATTTAAAAAATGCGATGTAAATTTTTTTTCATGCAATATTTCGGATAAAGCAATGGAGAGTTGTTTCTTGAAATTTTATTAGACCATAAAATTGTAAAATGCTAACATTGAAAATTGTGCCCGATTTCTTTTTTTCTTTTTAAGGTAAAACTTTATTGATTTAAAAAATGATTCCTTGAGACAAACAAATTGACATAATCAATAAGAGTTTGACAATCTCTAACTGCAGGTCTGTAGCTTTTAGTCAGAAAAAGAATCGGATGGATGACCTAGCTGGACATAGATCGTCCATCCGAATTTCTTGAAAATTGCCATCATTTTCGTACGCGGACGCAATACTCACCGAGACTAAATGGTTCGTATCTTAAGTTTTTAGTTTTAACTGCTTTAAAAGGTAATATTGGTTTTCTGATAATTATGAACATAAATAATTAAATAAAAATGGTTAAAATTACAGTAAAATTACCGGCATCGGTCTTCTCCGTGCGCGAAGGGGAAGGGTTCCAGACCCCCCCCCCCCGCAAAATTTCTTTCAATTACGTGTACATGATAAACTTACCAAATATGCCTCGGACATCCCTTGGCAAACTCAAATAACCGTCTGACTTTTCAACCCCCACCCCGGTAAAATTTTCTGATCCGCGCATGTTCCCCCTCCTCGAAATACAAAATTATTCTTCAAAACCCCTTGTAAAATTTCTGGATCTCCACATATATACTAAGAGATTCATTGGCGCTTGCGTTCGATAAAAATACGTGTAAAACGTTTGCCAATGGTCTTTTTTACTTTCGTACCGGGCATAACCACAGTCCCACTCTGTGAATAAAATGCGGCGAATCAAACTAGAGACAACTTGTTAAGATCTGTATTTGCTTATAAACATGTAGTATCATCGTGAAAAATGCACTGTTCAATTATATTTTTTTTTTTACTTTACTTGTAAAATTCAACATCTGTTTCGTAATTTTTTCTCACAGTTTATTTCTTACAAAGTTACTTTTTTATTTAGTGATTGACACTTTTCAGACTTTATATGTGATTTCAGAGAGACAGAGTGTCATGTCTCAAGGACTGTTAATCTCTAAAACAACATTGTGAAATTATCAGATTTTCATTTCTTGGACATCAAAGACTCATTGAGTTTATTTAATTGTTTTATATCTGTGAACCTTTCACTCAGCTTACTTATATCATTACCTGTCAATTTATAATCTTATAAATAGTTATGTACAATTGTCAATGCGCAGTCTGGAATACGGCGGCCAGCCCCGGCAACGTCCGACTCTCCCAGAGTCTTAAGTCCGGAGGCCACTACTGGCCATATCCGACTTGTTTGTAACATGTCTGTCTGTAAAATTGTTATAATGTTGCCATCGTTGAGTCACGTCCAATAATGTGGAATCCTGCATCAATTGCCTGTTTATTTCTCTGGAACTGTATACTGGTGGACCTTCGGGAATACGGCAAACATACCCTTCGTTTTAGCTTACGGCCCACAGCGCGCCACAACCTTATACCTTTTACACTTTACGCCAACATTCCCTCACCCGGTTCGTACTGCACACGACCGATGCAGATCCAGACGAATTCTCTATCACCGTAAAATCTACGCGGTCACAGAAATATAATACTTTGTTTCTCAGCGTTTACACATCTAATATTGTACTATGGTCAGCTATCAATTTTTTGTAATACGTCACAAGTATGACGCAGCTACGACGGAAAACCTAATCGTTGCTTGCAACGAGCTCGTCTCTAGTTTCAATTGTATTGTTCTATTTTATCAGTGCTATTGTTGAGAAGGTATATCGAAAACGAAATTATGAAAATTTCATATCATTTAATTTTCAGAGTGAATACTTATAAGTTTTTTTAAGTGTATACTTTTTAATTCAATAGCCGTTAGGAACGTCTACGAATTTTAAGGTAGAAAGTACTTCCCTTATTTTTTTTAAATATTTTAATATTATTTCATGTGTATTTTTAATAAAAAAAAAAACATCAAAAAGTCAATTTTGATAGAAATGGGTGTCTACAGTATAGGCATTGTTGATCATAGAAATTCATTATAATTATCAATTTTGTCCTGTTCTGCGACACAGTCAACATCGACCAGGAGAGACATGTCGATGATTTAGTTGTGTTCGAGTGTGATTGATCACGCATGTTCTAATTCGTCAATAATATTTCGCGCTTTGTTGTAATTTTCTTCAAGTGTTGTGGTTGTTTTGGTATAAGTTTTTGAACATTTTACTTTCTAACGCTGGTCGATTTCAAAAAATGACTCACGTTTGCCATTTAGGGTATTCTTCAGGCCATATACATGTAGCTTCCAGTGATTTCTGTGTCTGCCATGTTTAGACTCAACATATTTTGACATTATCTTGAGATTATACCAACTGAATGTTGTACTTGAATTTACAAACTACTGAGGCATCTTTCAAAATATCTATCAGAACTTTCCCACTCATATGTTTTCGATTCTTATTTCTCTGTCTTCAAAACACTTTGCTCTGAACTTCTGTTTATTGGAGTGCATGTATTTGAAATAAGAATTAGAAATCAGGTCTCAATAGAAAATAATTATTTTCTTCTCATAAAAGCCTTTTCAATGTCAACTTTGAGATTTTTTTTAATCTAATGTGGCGGCTTTTAGCTGTATTGTCATATTATATTAATCTAAATTCAACAAAAAACGACACGCAATATAATATTTTGTATATTTTATTGTCTTGACAATAAATAAAGCTGATGTAATTTTCGAAAATTAGATAATCAGAAAAATTACCGGAGATACGGTATTGCTGACAACTTCATCTCTTAGTCCGCCCATGACGTTGTCATTGTATACGATACGGAAAATAACTTGAACTGATACCAGTGTTAAAAACAGATATTAAAGCTTTTAATATCCATTACTGTGGAAACAAAAAACAATATATAGTGTTACTCATTTGCATGTTTTATTTTTGTGCAACTAAAGCCTGCCATAGTTACTGCCAATAGCTCCATCTGTTAGTCTGCCTACGACATTGTTATTGTATAAACTGTCTGATCCTCCTCTCAGTCCCATCTGGTTGAGATCGTTATATTGGTCGGTCAGTCCAAGCCTTCCGACGTTACGACCAGTCAGAGATCCAGCCAAACCTCCAATGGCAGCTGTCGGGTCAGTCAAGACATGATTGGTTGTTTGTGTTTGTGTCTCCCTACTGGTAACTGTAGACACGCCTCCTAGATTTCGGTTCAGCAGACTTCTGCCACCAAGCAAACCATCGGTACGTGGAAGATAATCATCGTTGTACAATCTAGAATGGACGCTGACGAAGAGAACCGCGAAGGCGAAACAAACAGACAATCGAAGACAAGACATTTTGTTCGTATAACTTGTACGAGATGATGTTCAAATCTGAAGTGTTGGGCTTAGAAGATTTAGGGCTCATTATATAGGCAAATGCAAACCACCATTTGTGGCTTTTTTGCGTTGTCAAATTTCAATTCATTCATAGTATAATGGAAAAGTTGATTGTTTTATAAGGTGTATGAAATTGAATTTAATCTATCATTTTCTATGATGTTATTAATAAACTACGTTTTCATTTTTCATTCATAACAAAAATCATTGTTTACACTTTTTTTTTAGTTTTGTGAAGAAATTGGCCATATTTAATAAGATACGCAAGGAAAAACTTTTTTTTCAATTTATGCATACACCTCAAAGAGAATCTTAAAGAAAAAGAATGTTTCTGATTATTATATGAGGACAATGAATATAAATTAAAAATAGTTTTGATTCCAGAAGCCATTTGGCTGAATGTAAACATTTAACATTTAGCACATTCTAGTCACATATATTTCACTGCCTCTTTACTTTTGAAAGCACTTTTATATTGACAATATTTTGTCAGAAGTATATACATGTAGTGGCAGTAATTAAATACATCAAATCAAATTATAACTAAACAAATACCTGCGTTTCCATTGAAGGTATCAAACATTGAAAAGTGTATTATGATGATAACATTTATAATGGTTAGACTTTCAGAGTTAAGAATCTATGATTATTTTTTTTTTCAAGTTAATATATTAAATTACTATAAAACTATTTCAGGGTAAAGAAACCAATTTTCCTTATGGTCGACGACAATTCTTAAGTTTTGCAATTGAAACCGCAATTCGGTATATAAGAATCTAAACATTTAACATCTATTTAAAAATTATCAACATTTTGAAATAAAGGTTTATGCAAGCGTGTCTAGCTTAAAGATAATTGAGAGGAAGGTTACAAGAATGGCAAATATAAAGGCTTTTAGATCCTTGGATAAATCGAGAGATTTATTATTAATCGAAGATTTAATGTCTAACATCTAAATAACGATGTCCAAAACAAATTTGGTCTATTTGCTTTCTTTAAAGTTGATAAATAAGTTTTTAAGCAAAACACATAACAATTAATAGTAATGACTTATAATTAATGTATCGTCCGGATATGTGAGATTTCTTCCTCAAGACCCCAGTTAGGTGAAATTCATTTACTTTTAAGTAGTGAATTCATATTGAAAGTCCAAAATTCCAAAAGATTTTTAAAAGGTCAAATCTTATCGTAAAAAGTCAATTAACGACATCAGAAAATTACATCACCATAAGGCTATGGCAATAAACTATTTCTTATATTTTCATAATGGCACCGTGTTAAGCATTTTGATTTCAGAGCTCACATTGTTTAAAAATTCAAAACGAAAATTGAATGGTTGAATCACCGTTCAAGGTTAATGACTCCTTCGAGAAATATTTAATTGATGGCAATATAAACCATTTGTCATTAAAAACAGTGATGATTTTTTTTATTAATCACATTTATCACATTACAAGCGTAAAAACAGCAGATGACACGATATTAGGGATACTATAAAAGGAAACATGTTAAAGGCACTCTTAATAACACTGGGTTTGATATAACGGTCCAATCAACAAAATGGTAAACCTTCGAGTTCTCATTTTTATTTGCCTGTTCCTATCGGCTTTTGCCTACGAAACCCGAAACGATTACGGAATTAGTCGAAGAAGATACAACAACTATGGTTCCAACTCTCGATCTAGAGAAACTAATCGTTACAACAGAAGACGATATAACCGACGTCGCTATAACAACAGATATGGCAACAACAGATATGACAACAACAGATATGACAACAACTACAGAACAAATCTCTAACGTTTAAATTGTGCTTTACAAAGTGCTGTGCCTGAAAAAACGATCTTTCTTGTCAACGTGAATTGATACTATTACCCAAAAGACATTGGACAAAAAGTTTTTTGTAGTGTTGTTTGCTGTTTTCAATACAATTAAATTACAATGAATAAAATGGTTTCTGCTGATTGTTGAAAACTCATCCATTTTCTTTTTCTTGGTTTTTGCTTCTATATAAGGTACATGTAATGGTCATTGAAAGAGCAGTATTTGCTTGCTTTGAAATTGAAAATAACACGACGTGAGACAGACGTTATTTTGCATTTCTTTGTTCCAAGTAATAGGAAAAGAATGTAAGTATATTTCTCGTTTCCTAATATTTGTTTACATTTCGAAGTTTCGCTTGAATTGCTATCATTTGTTAACAATTAAGCGAAGATCAGACAAAATAGT